>NC_030433.2:12626398-12838898 GCF_001660625.3 Ictalurus punctatus | reverse complement strand
CCAATAAAGACTCATCATTATTTAGATGGTATAGAAGTTGAGGGAACTAAAAGATGTGACTAGGTCATGTTGAAGGGGGAGGAAGGGGGGGGAGAAAAGAAAAAAAGAAAAAAAAAAAACAAAACAAAAAAAAAATAAAAAAATAAAAAAACACCCACATAGTGTTTGCCTTAACAGCTTAACGCTGCAACTTTCCAGTCACTGTACTATGGAGCTGCTAGTAGGCATTCCTACTACTGGTTGCCATAGTAACAATTTGCAGTGGGTGGTGCAACTAGCTAACACTTGACAACAAACTAGTTTTCTTGTCACTGAAATGAAACATTCTGGAGGGGCAGCATTTGTATACAAGACTCAGTGTATTTATATAAATCATATGCTAAGAGATGAAGCAGTGTGTGCTCTCTGCCATTGAAGCCATCTAAAAACTGCAACTAAAATCAATTAGCTTATGGCCTTAGTGCGTTTAAAGCAAAATACCTAGTGAGCACAGGAGGCTGGGTATTGCAACCAATTTGATTTAATTCTTATTTATAGGTTTTCAATTTGATTCAATATCGATTAGATCAATATTTCCTTTAAACTTAGTTTTTCAGATATGGAATCCATGTTTTAATACAAGCTGGTAACTGAAACCCTCCAACTTGGCTATATTCCTGATGTAGACATTTACATTAACAATTGGGCCCACACAATTATGTTGAATTACTTTTACTCTGAGTAACATTGTAACAAGAAATAAGTGCACACACAAGGTAAGCACAAACTGCACATTACTGTTTTTTTAATAAAAAATAAAAATAAACCACATTGTAAATGTGCAACAATGAAATTCATTAACAACTTGCAATATATGTTTAACAAATAAAACAGTTTTCAAAATTCACGACATGAAAGATGGTGACATCTTCACAACGAGAGGTGAACTACACATAATATTCACATCCTGTTAAGTAAAGCACACGCATTAAGAATTGCTTCGTGGATTTGCTGAATCGATATAGATTCGTTAAATTGAAGATTAATTAAAACCGGAGAATCTTTTTTTTTTTTTTTTTTTTTTTTTTTTTTTTAAAAACCCAGCCCTAGTGAGGCTACAGATCACGTACACTCTGTCTTCACTTCCGTTGGTAGTCGATGCACCGGTCGAAGTCGGTCCAAATTTGCATAAAGTTGAACTTCTTAACTTTGTCCGGTCACTGGACACGCCCGCACGTAGTCGCCGATGGTCCTCAAGTCGCCAGCTCTCATTGAAAATGAATGGTTGTTGGTCGTTTTGTCACAGCGAGTATGATGAATCACGCTGCATGAGAAATGAAACTGCATCTTGCTTACTTAAAGAACTGAGAAGTACCATTTCCTTGAAGACAATGACTTTCATCCCACCAATAGGACATCAAGGTGGTGAATTTAAGGTGTCATTTATGTTCTTATGGTTTAAATACAGCTTAAAAGGTTGTAAGACATACTCCAAGTGTATATTTATGCTGTGTACTATTAGTATATACACAGTATAAATCTACAAACGACATAAACAACTTCTCTCTGCCAAAATGTGGCTCTTTCTTGGCAAATACTGCCTGACTGTCACTACGTACAGACGCAGACACACATGAAGCAGTTCTGCACAGTCTTCCCAGTCTGAGAGCAGAGCAGAGATATTTATATCCATATTGTTCCCTTTGAGATCCACTTACTCCGCAGTCTGCTTCAGACCTACTTCTTTCTCTACTTAATTCCCCCCCAGGAAACAGGGGAACACTATAAATCCTGTAAAATGGCAGGATTTCATTACCTCGTTTACTGATCGGAATTTCATCCTGTATCCGAACGAGCACATATCAAATCACCCAAAACTTTAATTGCCGCACAGGGTGGATAATAATGTTACAGAAAGAGCTTAATCATTTCGTAGTTATGCGGCTTTAACTGCAGGCTGATTATGTCAGCAAATATTTTGTCAAGAGTTCTCTAGAGCTGAATAAGTGGCCGCGAGAATGGAAATGTCAGGCCTTCAGCATGGTGCAAGATGATGTGTTTGATAAAGCAGTCACTTGAGTGACATACAGTTCAGTGGCTCTCACACTGGATTGCTTTCGCCAGTAGCTGACAGGTGTGTCATGTGACCAGGGCAGTATTTTTGGAGAGCGGAAGGAAAACAGTTTTTTTTTTTTTTTTTAATAAAAACAAAACCACAAATATTTTCGTTTTAATTTATTTATTCATTAGATTCATTTACATGCGATTCATTTTCATGTGATTCATTTACCTTTTCTCTTCTCTCCTCCCTTCCCCAAATATTTCACTGAGACGAAGGAAGAGAAACACCTACCCCCCCCCCCCAACTATCGCTGGTTATATAAATATTATAAAACCCAAGAACAGGGACAAAAATTTAAGTGGGAAGTGTCTGTAACTCCATAAAGTATACAATAAAGGGATGCCATTTATAAATAAATAAATAAATAAATAAATAAAAATAATAATAATAATAATAATAATTATTATTATTATTGTTATTATTATTATTATTGTTATTATTAATAATAATAAATAAATAAATAAAATAATTTTTAAAAATAAATAAATAAAAGTGAAAAAAGCTCCACTATATAGGTGATGCAGTTCATCCCGATATCAAGAGTTTAACAGAGTCTCCTGCTTCCTCTGCTGAAATAAAGTCCTTCCGGACACCGTTATATGTAATGCGAAGCCGAGCTGGGTGAAGTATTCCATAGCGAGCTCCCTCAATACCATGAAGTTGACGCCGAATCTCGTTAAACGCAGCCCGGGCCGTCTTGGCTATGTAGTCAGGGAAAACGGAGATGGTCAAATCCCTCGTTTTAATCTGCTGGATCCCTCTCGCATGGCGTAAAATATCAACACAGTCACTGTGATGGTGGAATCTGCACACAATAGCTCGTGGTCGTTCACCAGGCTTGGGCTTCGGCTGAAGGGTCCGGTGGGACCGGTCCAAAACCGGCTCCTTCTCCAGACCAAACGCCTCTTTTAACAAGACCGCTACAGCAGCAGTTGCACAGGTGTCAGGGCCCTCTGGAACTCCCACTATCCTAACGTTATTGCGCTGTGACTTAGACTCCAAATCCTCACATTTATTCTCTAATTGAGTCACGGTTGCAGTGAGAGACTCGATAGTAGTCTTCATATGAACTATGTCATCGGTGCAACCGGAGAGCGCGTGCTCCATTTCCCCAACAGTACCTTTCAGTGTTGCTATGGTAGCCTCAGTAGTGACTATCACCAGCCTGCTGTGCTTTCACGGCCTGCAG
This sequence comes from Ictalurus punctatus, assembly GCF_001660625.3. Lineage (NCBI taxonomy): Eukaryota > Metazoa > Chordata > Actinopteri > Siluriformes > Ictaluridae > Ictalurus > Ictalurus punctatus. The sequence goes on along the minus strand of NC_030433.2, from coordinate 12,835,608 downwards.
GTCAAGCCGGATAGTAGACAGCGCATCCCTGAACATCGCCTGAAACTCCTTTTTAAAAATATCGGCAATGTCCTTCCTCAGTGAAGCCAGCAACTCAAGCTTGAGTGCGGCGAAGTCAGGGTCACTGCTCGGGGATGCGGATTCGGGGGAGAAGGGGACTCGCTCACGGCGCGCACACTAGGCCTCAGTCGTGTCTGAACGCTACCACGGGTTTTCGTGTTCTTTCAAGACATCTTAACGTGCCACAAAGTTAAAAGTGCAAATAAGGAAACGAAGCAGAACAAGTCAAAATATATGACCAAAAAGCGCTAATTAATTACAATTTTAAATCAAAATCAGCAGGAGCCTCCAACTTCGCGTCATATTTATATATCAATATCTCATATTGTCCAATGGTAGCTCAATCAAACAGTATGACAGATTTGATTCCACATTAATGAACTCAAAACATTCTCCATTTCCCTTGACAGGAAGCAGTGGGGCAATGGCTAATAGTCTAGACGAGAGCTTACTAATGAGAGATGGAGGAAGGGGGCAGGGCTTCTAGATTGTTGGCTAATATCGGAAAATTTATTTTAAAAAAAACCCCACACAAACCCTGCACGGAGTCAATAATGTCTATCGTGTTGTCTAAATTTTATTGGGAGAATAAAAGGAGGCGGAGCGTTCATTGTACATTTGACGTTAAAATGCAGAGCACGTACAAAACACGTTAAAAGGTTCGCAGGTCTTCACTAGCACCAGAGCAGCACTGAGCAGCAACTCTGAATTCAAAAGGCTTCCAAAATGGCAAGCATTTTATGTTGACAATTATATGTAATTAGCATTTTACAAAAAACCTGACCCATATTGCATGCTTGTAAGATTCCACATATCCTTCATTCTTTAATATTTGCGAAACAGCAATACTTTAGGACCAAATAAACATTATTAAATGGACAACCACTGGTATATCATATTACTATACCAAGACTCAAATGCTACTGGCTGTGTAGTCAGTCAAATCTGACTTCCTGTTTCAGACGGAAATACAACAACATAAGGAACAAAAAGCACAGCTAAGAAGATTTTTCATGGGGATATTATCAGACTAAATTATATTATGCCTACATAGAGCATGCAAAAGGAATAAAAATAACCAGCTTTTAATTTTGTTCCAACTGGTTTAGGAACGTTTGCTGTTGGGACACAAGAGGGGGGATATCAAAAATATTCGTTATTAGTCTTCACTCACTCTGTGATCTCCTCGGTAACGGTGTGTTCCACCTGGAGACGAGAGTTCACCTCGATGAAGTAATGCTTTCCATTCTTATCCACCAGGAACTCGACCGTGCCAGCGTTCTCATAGCCGACCTGACAGAGGAAATAGATGTAAAGGACCGCACACTGCTAGGACAATTAAAAGACATAGATTAGAGTGGTAGAGGCTGTCTGCTAAGCCACCAAATTTAATTAAGACCATCACAACAACATTAGTGTCCAACAGTAATCGGTATGAAAAAATAAAATAAAAAGATTAAACTAAATAAAGCAAAATAGGTCATACTGCCAGAGTTCATTTCAACAAACTTAATGTAGCTTTATATTTTCAACAGAAATATCAGTGCACCCGGATTTTATTAGAAAATACTGCCGGACCCTTAAGGCAATGAAATGATTAAACATTTAGAGCTAACCTTTAAAATTGCTGGCTGGTTGAAAGCTTGATTATGAGAAAGAGAAGAGGCTAGAGCAGGCTGGGTAATCTGTTACCAGGTCTGTTTTGTACACAGGATCCTAGATCCACATGATCCTTTCAGTAGACTGCACCTTCACACCGCACCCATCATATGACTCCATGACTCGGCTCAAGCCCAAAATCAGCAGTGTGTATAAAACGCAGCCGGCTCCAAGCAACAATTACAATAAAAAAAACTAGATAAATTAATATGGCATTATATATAGATCATAGTCCAAGTCAGGGGTTGGCAATTAAAATTGGCACCCAGCCTGATGACTTTTCGGTGCTGTTAATTTGGGGAGCCAGTGTGATTTTGCAGGTGTACCCACGCTGCCTCACATAGCCCACCATCTGACAGGATTTGATTACTAACTGGTGTTTCCGAATGAGAAATACTTCATCAGCCTACTCATTCGCCAAAAGCAATAACAATGGCGTATTAAGGACTTCATTCCTATTTTCTGGAGGTCATAAGTTTGTAATTCAGCAGTGGTGTAGAGATCCATGACTGGGATTTCAGATGGGAAGGATGGGTTTCCTTTCTCCCTGTTTATTACAAAGGCACTAGGCGTCCATTAGCTAAATGTATACAGCAGGGGTGTGCAATCTCCGCAAAGGGACGGTGTGGGTGCAGGCTTTCATTCCAACCATGCAGGAGCCACACCCGATTCCACCAGTTTAATCAGCTGATCTTCGCTTTCAATAGACTCGGGTGTGGCTCCGGCTTGGTTGAAATGAAAGCTTGCACCCACACCGGCCTTTTCCAGATAAGACTGGACACCCCGGTATACAGACTAGTTAGCCGCCAAAGGCATTATGAGCAACATCAAAAAGAATAGCACAAGACAGGCCGTGCTGTTTTACAAAAACAATACATGCCAGGATGGTGTTACTATTTACTTTCATGTAACAGCATGAAGTGTGTTATTCCACTTATACAAGAGCAATCTGCCAACAACTACAATGTTGTGGAATGAGCACAAGACAATTCAGTACCTGTTTTGTTTGCATTACAGCGACGGTAAACAGCTGTTAACTCACCAGCCTGTGCTTTTCTTGGTCTTGAAGTTAAAGTGACAAATACAGCTCATCTTTTTTTTTTTTTTTCTTTTTTAAAAACAGAGAAACCACAAAGCATACACTTGCTGACACATGCGACTCTTTCCATAAAATGTTACGTAAACAACTAACAAAAAGCTTCACAACACAAACAATTATGTTTTTTGTTAAAACAGTTGCTTTTTTTGTTTATTAGGCTTAGTCTATGAAATGTCAACCATACAAGTCCTTGTGTATGACCCGTCATGATAAAAACCATGTTAGAACCATCGCATTAATATAAACCTATTGTTCAGCCATTTACAGCTGGAACTACCATCCCCAAAACACTATTTTTGCCCTCTTTTACCAAACTCCACTCTATGTGATTAATATACTCTCCATCACTGTCCGGACACGGCAAGTTTGAAAAAGAGAAACCATCAGGTGAGGTACAGATTACTTAACTGTCCTCCATCCATTCTCCTGCTTCCAAGCTCAAGACATTCACTCACTCACAATGATGTATCCTACTGACAGGGGGAACAAAAGTGTGCCAGAGGGAAGGGCAATGAACTGTGACTGCACTATTATGACCATGTAAATCCTACCACACTATCCTGTGGTTATTAGCCATTTTATAGTCAAGTTTGGGTGAGCCTGTGCCCATTGTAGCCTCAGATTCCTGTTCCTAGCTGACAAGAGTGAAACCCAATGTTGTCTGCTGCAGTTTCCATTTGCCTCGAGGTTAGACATGGCGTGCATATTGAAATGCTTTTCTGCTCACCATAGATGTAAAGATTGGTCATTTGATTTACCATAGCACAGTCCCACCAGGATTTTACGACCACTGAAATTAATGCAAAACACCACAATACTTGACGCTTGCAATTTTTCAAAATAAATAAATAAATAAATAAATAAATAAATAAATAAAATAAATAAGTCACCAAAAAGGTTTTCTGCAGGTTTGGCCAAGATGATGTCATCAGAGCACAGGGTCAGCCATGAGGTTTAAGGCAGTGGTTTTCAAAGTGGGGGCCTTGGGAACCACCAGGGGGCGCCCAAGGGCCTCAACAATTTGGTGTGAAAAATAAATTCTCACTCTCAGACAACCACACACACACACACACACACACTTCCTAATGTAAAGATGCAAGATGTAATTATTAATAAAAAAAAAAAAAAAGGGGGATATATTCAGAAGTCTGTATGTTTAATGTGTTTTAAAGACATCGCAAAAGGGGGGGCCTCAGTCAAATGTTAACGCCATTTGGGGGGCCTTGCCCTGGAAAAGTTTGGGAAATACTGGTTTAAGGGCCTTGCTCAAGGGCCCAACAGTGGCAGTTTGGCAGTGCTGGGGCCTTAACAGTCAAGCCACCACTGCCTCCCCCTCGACCCCACCTGCATGATGCTCGTGTAGTAATCACAACACACACTCAGCCAAAGCCCTCTTAGATTCACATGCACTGAACATGAGTACAGCTAAAAGGTCTCATTAACCAACTATCACTGCAAAAGACCGTGCAAAACAAATTACACAAAAGTGGAGGCAAACTGTTTCACACTACGCAACCCTGTCATAGAACATAAAAGATCAAGTCCAGTGAGTCACTTTTCCTCCATGAAGCATAGAAAAATGCATTTTTGACAAGCTGTAAAATTGATGAATAGCTTGTGTTCTGCTAAATTGCAGAAGAGTGATTATCTGATTAACAAAAATGCTCATGAATTTCAGATTTTAATTAGGTGCTAAACTTTAATTGAAATTTGATTTGTTATTTTCAGTATTCTCTTTATATATTAGAGAGCCCAATGCTTCTTGAGGTCAGAAAATTGACATAAAATGCATACTGTTGCCCATGGTATACTTTTTAAGCAATCATCGATTACATGTGTCTTTGCTGGTAGAAATGTAAAAGAACTCCTGTGCTTGCAATTTCACCAATTCAATTAGTTTTCCACCCAAAAAAAAAAAAAAAAAAAAAAAAAAAAAAAAAAAAAAACCACAAAAGTTGCTTTGCCTTTTTTTTTTTTTTTTTTTTAAAAAAGCAACCACTTTGACCAACAATTTTTTGTTACAACAATTACAAAAGATAAATTCTGTGAAATCCTGTACAGACTTGCCATATTCCTCCTCAACAAGGTGTTTCCAGGCATTTTAATCCTATTTTCAATCGTCTATTATTCCGTTTTCTATTTTAGTTTTCTTACTCTGTCCAGCACTGATAAAAATCTACAAAATGTAGAACAGTGTAGTGGTGTAAAACAGTTTGCTTCCATCACCTTATGGTAATTGGTCTGCACTTATAGCGTCCCCCCCTTTAAACCTTAGCAGTTCTACAAAGCACTTTACACCGTTTCTCATTCACCCATTCACTCACACACCAACCGTAGCAGAGCTGCCATGCAAGGCGCTAGCTTGCCATCGGGAGCAGTGTCTTGCACAAGGACACTTCGAGATGTGGAGGCAGATGGGCCGGGAATCGAACCACCAACCCTACAATTCGTGGACAACCTGCTCTACCACCTGGGCCACAGCCACATGTTACACATTACCAAGTGAAACAATATACAAAACAGTGTAGTGCAGGACTCAATATTAACTGGGGCTGGGATGGGGTCACTGCCTTATGATGATGATTTTGGAAAAACAACTGTTTAAATGTGATTAATACTGATGAACCGTGAACATGAAGTAGTTCTTCTCTAAAAGAACACTGATTCATTAAATCCCGACAAATTATTATTTTTTAATGCAGCATTCCCCATCACCGCTAATATTTGGATAATGTTCATTTCTCAAATTATAGTAGAGCTCTGGGTTTTCTAGCTCGATGTCTGAAAAGATCTAACGAAGAGACTAAAAAAAGAAAACGACTGGGTTGAGGGGGTGGTCGAGGACAAGAACGAGGATGAGGACAGATGGCATTCCACAGAGGGGCATAAGAAGGGGGAACGGGGCAAGGGAAATGAGTAATTACAAGTTTCACAGCTTGATACGATTTGTAATTACCTCACAGCTTCCACAGCACCAACATTTCTGGGGGAAGTCAAGGGAAGTCATATGGAGGGATGTTCAACCAAGACTGAGCAAATAAGTGAGAGAGAAATAGGGATGTAGAGAAGAAATAAGAGAAAGATGAACCAGGAAGACTAAAAGCACAAAAAAGGTATCACCAAGGCCAAATGAAGATTAAAAAACACCTTCTTACATCCTGTTTATGCCCACATAGCTGCAGTTTGTCTAGTCACACGTCAAAACAAGGGAGCAGAAAAGTAGCAAAGAGGTGAACGTAAGCCTGGATCAAAGAGTGCTGAAGGATCCATGTCACCATAGCAACTAAAGCCACAAGACAAAGTCAAAAATCAACTTCCATTAGAACCCCCCACCCTCACCCCACCCTGCTCCAACCACCACCACCTATGTTTTGAACATCATTTAATTACAAGCTCTAATTGAATCCTGCCACTTGGGGGGTTGGGGGGAGGGGGGGGGTTGTTATGACCAATTAAATTGTTTTGCTAGAATGGCAACAAGTGATGCAATTCATGAAGCTTTACCCCCTCCCCCTCAAAAATAAATTTGGAGAAAACATTCACATAGAGTTCGGATATAATTGGTGTTTGTGTACGCGAAACATTCATCTTGCTCACGCCACACTGCACTGTAATGCAGTTACCTCCTCGACAGGGACACAATAGCACCATGAGCGCAAATACAGGACTTGTAAATGGTACATTTTTCATTCCACGGCTTCAGGAAGAGCACTCATTTTTTTGCCATGCTGTGCCGAGACGCAAGGAAAACGCCAGGCCCATCTTGGGGCTAAGAGATTATAGTCGGTCTGTACTACATCAAAATTCCTGCCAAGTCATTGTACCACAGAGCGGCAAAGTCAATTAAACAACAAGGCTCGCTGGACATACTGGGAGAGAAACACCAGTTGGAGGGGTAATAAAAGCAGGAGAAGATCATTGGTGAAGGTCAGAGGGCTGTGTAATGCCCATAATATTGCATAGGAGCACACATACTTGTAAGTAGCACTAACCGAGCACAGTTCTAAATCCAGGAACATATGCTGAAATCGTGCATTAAATCCACATTTAATACAGTTGAGCAATATGGCTACATTCAAATGTGGTGCCAGCCCTCTGCGAGTTCATTATACAGTCCCAGAAGTTAACACAAAATCAAGCAAACAAAATTATTCAGAAGAACTTGTGATTTTTCAAAATTACTGCAGATTTTCTGCAGATTTGGGCCAAGTCATGTGACATCACAGCACACATTCAGCCAAAGCCCTCTTCAACTCACATGCGTTAAACAGGAGTACAGCTAAAAAGGTCTCACTTAATCACTGCAAAAGACTGCAAAACAATTTTATGCAATTGCAATTTCGCCAATTCCAGTAGATTTATGCAAAAAAAAAAAAACAAAAAAAAAAAACCCACAAAACACTCTGCAAGTTGTATCGTAGAATTTTGAAAAAAGCCACCGCAAAATCTAAACTTTTTGGCAGCAGCAATCAAAAAAAAAGGCTACGAAATCCTCTAACCATTATAGAATAAACAGATTCTGTTTATTATGTTTAGTATATATTCAGCCATATTTGAAGGCAGTGTACAATAAGCAATGCATGCACACCTATAAAACACATCACGGCAGGTTTGAAACCAACAACGCTGGCACCCTAGTAGTTAGTAGTTACCTAGTACAGTGGTTTTCAAAGTAGGGGACGCAGCCCCCTTGGGGGCTGCCAGGGGGCCTCAAATTTGGTGTGAAAATTATTCTCACTCTCAGACAACCACACACAATCAATTCCTAATGTAAAGATGTGACATGTAATTGTTAATAAAAAAGGGAGATCTATTCAGAAGTCTGTATTTTTAATGTGTTTTAAAGACATCTTCCAAAAGACGGGCCTCGGACAAATGTTAATGCCATTTGGGGGGCCAAGTTTGGGAACCCCTGAGCTAGTAGTTAACTGGCACCACAGTCAGTTGAAGTTCTTACAGCACATTAAAATGGAAACGTGATTTGTGTCATTTATGGTTGGAAAACTATGAAAATGGAGTGATGAGTTAGACAGAACTGAGGAAAAGCTTAAGATGCCTGAAAAATAAAATAGGGCAGAAAAAGTCCTTGTTTTTATTTTTAAAAAAATAAATAATATTTTTTTTAAAAATCAAAAGCTTTCCCCAGAGTTGGTGCTAAAGGATTATATAATTACATAATGAACTAGCTCACAAGGCTCCTGAGTACCATGAGAATACAAGTTTGACAACACCACAGTCATCCATGACTGGGAGACAAGAAAGCATAATTGGTTGGGATGGCTTGCATCTCTGTCTGCGGTCAAGCAGAATGATGCAAATTGTGAGTGGCAATGAGCTCATGTATGCACAAGAGGGCAGACAGCACTATCCTCAGAGACTGCTGAGCCACTCTCTGACATAGCATGAGCAGCAGTTTAAAAAGACTTGCTTTACATGTCTCACAGGAAGCATGTGTTAGCCTTCACCCTAGCCTCTGTTGACTCAGATACATCACTGAGACATGACAGTCTGTCTTGGTGCATGATGAAAGATTCACCACTAGCAACAAGGTTTTAGTTGGAGTAGGGCAAATATTTCATAAAGCCGGTCAAGTCTAGTCAAGTCAACACACCACCAAGCTAAAAATGGGCAAAGACTTTATTAAAATCAAGCACAAAGCTCCAAGTACAAACACAACTGGGGCTAGTACATTGTGCCCAGGAGCACCCTCATGCATGATAAAATCAGTAACACACTCTTGTGGCTTATAGCTTTAATTAAACATGGTGTTCTGGTTTCTCTGAGATGATGAAACCTGATGAAGGTTGTATGTAACATCACACACAGATGCAGACATTCTATCTTGTTCAAAATTGTTCCAGAAATTAAAACAAAATCTAAGATAAAACAAAGGCAACCTGAGAAAAACATCATTTAAAAACTGTATTTTGTGTTATTTACTGAAGCAAAAAGAAATTATCCAATACCGACTGGGCCGGTGTGAAAATATATTAGACTATGTAGTTACCAATTCCCCAAACCTATGAGGCCTCATTCATAATGTGGTTCAGCTGGACTATACGCAGCCAGGCCTGATTACTACAAACCCTGTTCAAGCAAAATCAACACTTAAATAGAACTTTCAACAGCACAAAGTTGGTTAAAAGGTCTTACACAGTAACACACTATGCCGAAGTAGAAAGAAATTCCAGAAATGATGAAAAAGGTGACTATTAGTCTGGGAAGGGTTATAAAGCTATTTCAAAGGCACTGGGACTCCAAATAACCACAGTGAGCACTTTTCACCAAATGGAAAAAAAAAAAAAAAAAAAAAAAAAAAAACTCTGCACAGTAGTGAACCTTACCAGAAGTGAAAGACCATCCCAAATTCCTCCAAGAGCACAGCAACTACTCATGTAGCAAATCACAAAAGAGCCGAGGACAACATCAAAGGACCTAGTGTCCTCTCTTGCATCAGAAAGGTCACTGTTCATGACTCCACGATAAGAAATACACTGGGAAAAAGTGACATACACAGAAGAGTGGTAAAGTGAAAACCACTGCGAACCCAAAACAGCATTAAGCCTCGTTAGAATTTTGCCAAAACACACCTTGATGATCCACAAACCTTTTAGGAGAATGTTCTATGGATTGAAGGAAAGTGAAAGTGGAACTGTTTGGAAGACAGGGGTTGTGTTAAATCTGACGTAAACCTAACACCAGATTCCACGAAATGAACATCATACCTACAGTCAAGCCTGGTGGTGGTAATGTGAATATGTTGGTGTGTGGATGCTTTGCTGCTTCAGGGCCTGGGCAACTTGCAATAATTGAGGGAAACATGAATTCTACTCTCTACCAGAAAATCCTAAAGTAGAATGTCCAGTCTTCACTCTGTAATTGAAACTCAAGCACAACTGCAATATTCAGCAAGACAATGATCCAAAGCATAGAAGTAAGTGACACTGGTCTCCAGTTATCAGTTATTGCTGCTAAAAGGTGGCACAACCAGATTTTAAGTTTGAGGGGGCAATTAGTTTTTGACATTGGTGATGGGTGTTGGATAACTTTTTGCTTCAATTAAAAATTAATAAAAACTACTGTATTTGCTCACACAGTTTGCCTTTGTTTTATGTTGCATTTCGTATTTCACAGCACTGTACACATACGGATAGGACACAGATATTAGGTAAATTGTACCTAATAAACTGGCAATTCAGTGCATCTGCAATCCAGCACTAAGTATTCTAAGAAACATGTGCTGGAGAGTCTTTTTTTCCTCCATAAAATAGCCAAGCTCACACAACAGCATGAATCACACTCACTGATTCAACATAATTCAATACTGAACTCAATATGTGATTCATTGTTTTGACACTTATTTGGAGAAAACCATTTCCTGCCATGCTGGAGCATGACCGAGACAGATTTCAGGGAAGTACTGGCTACTTGAAATTGTGTTGTTGACGTACATGTGGCAAGGATATGATGGCAGATAAACTAATGTATAAATAAATAAATAAATAAATAAATAAATAGATAAATAAATAGATAAATAGATAGCAGAGACTTTTGCCTTCTGTTTTGCATTTTAAAAAAATAACTAATATTCTCATGTGTCTGATTTTATTGTTAGGGGAGAAAATTAGAGGAATACTATGGGAAGGTAAACCATCAGCTTGCATAGTATTGCAAAATTACAACGATCGGAATGGCAGTGATGTGACAAAAGCTGCTCATAAACATTCACTCAAGATGCTCAAAATGGAAACACTACAATAAGAGACAGGGGGTGTAAATTTTCGAACACGATGAATGGTGTAAATTGTCATTTTGTTTAAAGATCTTGTTTTGTTCCCCATTTAGTACTGTCCTTCAGAAGCTACACAAGATATTTCCCAGCACACAAAATAATTTACACCGATCATCCTGTTCAAAAGTTTACACCCCCCTGGGTCTTAATGCATCATGTTGCTTTCTTGAGCATCAGTGAATGTTTGCACTTTATGTAATAGTTGTGTACAAGTCCCTCAGTGTGAAACGATGGAGCATCACATAGCCACTGTTAAAAGGAAAGGGGTCAAATATGCAGAAGATGCTGGAACAGCTAAGAATGTGCAGCACTTGGAGGATTTTTCTGAAGAACAGTGGGCAGTTTAACTGATCAGGACAAACAAGGGACTCATGAAAAACTGTCATAAAACATAAAAACAGTCGCTGATCATCCAGGAAACAATATTAATAATCAAGTGTATGTAAACTTTTGAACTGGTTAATTTGTGTAAATTCAGATATTGTGTCTCGTGGACTATATGTAAATGTGAAACGGCTTATTCAGGGCAAGACTAAATACAAAACATGCAAGGTTTATGATCCCTCTTATTATTTCATTATTAACATTTTGTAATTTCTTCAAGGCCTATGTAAAGTATGACCTCAACTAAAATGTACTTTGAGATACATTTTGTACATTTTATGTACAAATACAACAGGACTGAACTACAAATTTACTATTCTACAACATTATCAAGTACCAACACTATTACAGTTAGTATCATCCTACCCCAGTGTGGATTATCCTACAACAATACAACACCTCCCACTAGACTGATACGATAAGTCAGTGCAAAGAATATTCATTTCAAAGTCTTGACTCACTTTGTTTAATATCCACTGGACCAAAAAACACCCCACACGCCATCCCAACCCAGAACTCTCTGCATTCTGGTTGTGCGTGTCAGTTTTCCATCACATAACTCATGGAAGAGTTTCTCAGGTGGTTAGTAGATGGCAACTAGTGAAACGCGAGAGGTTAAATATTACTTCAAATAAAAAAATTAAAAGAAACCTGTAATAAACATGCCATCTCCTTGCGCTCAGAGTTCCTTGGGATAGGCTCCCCTGCGACCCAGTGTAGGAAAAAGGGTACAGAAAATGGATGGATGAACAGAGACACTGTCCAAATGATTCTCCAAACAATCACATTTAACCATTAAATGGCTGGCATGGTGAAAACAGCACGATCATGGGTAACCTGGTGTGTAGAAATGTACTGAAGCATCCAGTGGAAAAGTGCTAGATATTCTCCCAATGAAGAACTGTTCCTGTAAGGCTTTTCCTGTGTTTGAAAACCTTCTCCATTTAACCAGTGCTGTAGCCATAATATTTGCTACTTTGGTAAACTACTCAGAGCTTCGGTCATCGAACCACGACACAAGTGATGAGTAATTTGGCTCAAGAATACTGAACCCATCTCGTTAGTAATGCAGGTGTTCTAAGGAACAGCAGTGAAGAAAATGCTGAAGAGGCTTCGAGAAGCTTTGACTGCCTGAACATGGGGTCAGCACTGAGAAATCTGCAAAGCCTGGTGAAGTGCTCTCTCCATCCTAACTTTCCTCTTCCCTCTCCGCTGCCATATGACTGAACAGATGGGGGAGGAATTTCATCGCTCTCACAGTCTCTCCAAATCCCCTCATTTCTCACTTATGCAAAACACATGCGTGTCCAGGCACACTTGCTCTCGCTCCTACGCATAGAGGCATTAATGGAGGTGTTTCTCAGAGGTAAAATCAATCAACAGGGGAGATTGAACGTAAATGTTCATGGGCATATTTGTGATATACACTCGTGTATGCATGTACTACTTAGGTCAATCGGTTTCTCAGAGAACAGAGATAAGCACAGCTGCTTAAATGAGGTGAACACGTACACACAGCGCTCATATTGACTTATTCACTGAGCCAATTCAAATAAGGAGTGTTCAATTATGCATTGGTATCTTCACCTTCTATGTGTGACTACTAAACGCATAAATGGCTGTTGATTTTCGTTCATGAGCCTAAGCACATTCCTCAAAATGCGTATGCACAAGTCTGATCTGTGTCTAAACCTTCGTAAACAGGTGCGATCCAAATCTGTTTAGAATTCAGCAGAATGTCATATGAAGCAATGTATACGATTGAATTTCTGCATTAATTTACCTTACCTACATTCACAGCTCGGAGTCCACACACACATACCTCAATATGCTACCCACACACACACACACACGTTGCTCTGGTTACATCTTGGGCATCGCTGCACTCTGCTCTTGACATTTTTAATTAAATCATTACCCTGTACTGAAGCCAACAAATATCAAATACAGCAATATAGGCCTAAAGAAGTGGATTGTGATTGTTGTCATGGTTACATTCCAACACTGAGCTTTAATCTAGAGCAGTAATTCACTTTTTGATTGGATCAACATTAAACGCGTCCTAAAATAACACCTGCCAGCTAGTAATGCATTTTGCATGGCCATGGTTTAATTAATGCAAAAATCACTGAGTTTCAGTAATTATTATACTTGCCACAGCATACTGCAGGATAATGAAACACCGCAGACTAGGAGAAGATATGCAGCTGAGTTCAGTGTAGTACATTATGTCATGGGAAATGGTTAATATGTGCCAGAATGTGCAGAACAATACCAAGTTTGTTAATATACAAAGAGAATCTTTCATTCTGGCGTGACAGTCTGGAAAAACCACCACCACCACACTCCCTTTCACTGCATCAGTCACTGAATGAACAGAAATGTTCAATAAAAGCTACAGGCCATGACATTTCCAAATTGACAAAACCAGGACATCGAAATGAGCTGATTAAATGAGGAATGGGAAGCCCATTAAAAGTAGCGCAGACATTTTAACAGCAGAGTTCACTCAAAACAACCTTCCTTCAGCCTCCTGCTCAAAAGAAGCGCCTTCGGTCTGGAGTTAATGAATTCTTCCTGGTAAGAGTGGCTTTACAACAGGCCCTTTTTCAGAAGTAATGCACTGACATTTTATCATTACATAAGCTTCATTTACTTATCATTAGGCGATTACCAGAAATCGGCTGCAAACGTTAAAATGGGCAACATCAAAACGACACTTTTCAAAAAGTGACTCATCCAACAGATTCTGAAAGGGCTTTTCAAGCCCTTTGCCAAGCACAACAGCTCTTCAAAAATGATTTTTTTCTGTTTTGTGGTTTTGTTAAAAAAATAAATAAATAAATAAATAAATAAATAAAAAACCAAGTGCTCTGCGCACATAGACCAAACAACATTGCAGAAACTTTTTCAAGAAATTTTTAAAAGGATGACTAACCCCATTGCTCATAGCATCTTGCATGTCCATTATTTTAAATTATTGAAAACATGCATTTTGAATAATTCATTATTTAATATGCTTTTAATGCACAGGAAAGTCTAAACTGTCCTAGCAATATCTCTCAGAGGTGGACAAAGCACTGGACTAAATGCCAGGACAAATGATTTCCATATTTTGGTTCATAAATGGCCGATAAATGGGTTCAGAAAAAAATAGTTTCCTAGTCACTAGTCCTGTTTGCAATAAGTAAATAAAAATTACTTCTTTTTTTTTTAAAGGGGGGTAATTTTTCTACTTCATGAAATTATCCAACCAGCCAATAATTTAGCAGAAGCACAATGAAGACAATTATGTACATCAAGACCAAGACCTTCAGTTAATGTTCACATCAAACATTAGAATGGGGAAAGTTATCTGTGACATCAAGGCATGGCTGTTGGTGCTAGATGTGTTGGTTTCAGTATTTGGGAAGCTGCTGATCTAGCTCCTCTTGATTCACACACGTTTCTAAAGTTAACACCACGGGAAAGGGGCGCAAAAAAAACCATCAGATGAGCAACGGACAGACGAGCACCAACTGCTATGAAGGCTGTGTTAAATCAAATAACCACTCTACAACCGCGATAAAGCAGAAAAGCATTTCAGAAGACGCAATACATCGAATCTTGAGGCTATGGCAGTATTTGAAACCATCATTTCAGAATCAGGAACATGCAGGTACATAGAAACACCGGTAGAACCGCACAAAGTGTAAAGGGCATCATGTGTGATGAGGACAGAAAAACCCACAGTTCTTGGCCTAAACGTTAGTCACTAACTTGCTGACATTTTGTCTAGAGCACGAACATGTGCTTGGTTTATATTTATACACTTCAAGTAGATAACTTACTAACCATATCTTATTTCATTACATTAGCTACCACTTTGTGCCTTGTCAGTTTGGTTTCCTGGAACTTTTACTTGCCTAGTGGTCAAACTAATAAATTTATCGTTTTATCATTTGTCCACACCTGATCTTTACACCTTAACCCTGATAAAGAATTTATGAAAATGCATATCAGATCTGGAACGACCCCCATTTCCACCAGAAGTCCCAACTCCATCCACGTCCTTGTGGTTACGCTTAATTGTGGTATACACAAACAGCCCTCTAGGCAAGAACTGCAACCCTGACTCGTCCAAATAGATTACCTCAGACCACAAAATCAGGGAATTAATCTGTCAGAAGAGCAATTCTCAGTTATCTATCTGGGTTTACCAGCATCCAACGAACAAGATCAACAAACTAAACATTAAGCCAGCTGTAATTTTGAGCTGTTGTAATTTGGCTTTATTTTCCAAATCAGGCAAAAGGCATCACAAGTAATTTTCAAAGCTAGCACTTTTATCTCCTAATAAGTTGCATAATCGATCCATGCAGAATCGAGTCTATTTTGCATGAACATCACAAGCTCGTATATCCTCACATCAGTTTGCTTCCTGCTTGTACTGTGGAGAGGGGAAAGAAAAAAAAAAAAAACCCTCATTAAAATGGGGACATTTAAAATTTAGCGCCACTTTAACAAATTTGACCTAAATGCCAACAAAAATCTATATTTAAATATGGCTCAGTCATGCAAGACTTTTTTTGGAATTATGGGGTATGTAGTAGGCAGGTCAGTACTGACAGCTCTTCAATAACAAGTTAACAAAAAGATCTGAACTCCAGGGATAGCTGCCGACAAAAATACTGTGCCTTCAGAATGTTTTCTTAACCCAGCGATAGAGTTAGGCAATATTGCTATGGGCAAATTCCAGATAACTGACGAGAGAGTTGTACACACCAGTTAAAAGGTTTAAATAAAGCCTACCTATTACTACATTTCCTTGGCAGAAAGATGCTCTGTAGTACATAGATGTAGTATATAATAGAGTACATTGATCTATAAGTTGCATTCATTAAATAACAATTTGATTTTTAAAAGCTTGTTTTGTTTAGTTTTTAAATGAAACAGTCTTCAAGGACCGCTAGCACTACAGTCTTGCTCAGATGTTGCCATGTTTCCCGAGCTGGAGCCTCGTGTCAGTTCTGATGTCAGGTCTGGAAAATCTCTGCCCATAAATACATCCTTATGCAACTAAAAATCAATATTAAGCAAAGATTAATGCTGACATTTTGTAACTTGAGACGTTTTATTTTACTTGCACAATCACTGCTCCTACAATATTGATCATTTATGGTAACGTGGCTATTGTATATTCGATGTTATATTAACACCAAGCTCTAAGATAATGGTAGTATTCATTTACAAACATGGCTGCCCAACCATCCCAGGGAGACAAACAGGGAAGCTGTTCCAGTCCCAAGCTGGGCGGAGGGCCAAGGAGGGTTTAGCAGTCCATGCAGTTGACCTGCAGAATAAAACCATCTGAAACACGACTATTTTATCAAACTATGACTCAACTATGTTTACGCATCATTTACAACTCATCAAATAACATTCCCAGTTTTGTAAATGGGTAGATCTGCTGCATATGCACCCCAAGTGCTTTGATATCCACTTAAACATTTTTAGATGTAGAGGGTCCGTCTATTTACATTCCCTCAATCAAGTTTGCCAACATGTAGGCATACAAAAAAAAAGAAAGGATTAACTCGAGAGAGTATGACAAAGTTCTTAAAGCAAAATATCACATTAGAATGAGTTATAGTTTTGTTAAACCCAACATCCTTTAAAATTTCACAGGTTGTCTGTGTGCACGCTTATCTTTTTACCCAAATGGTTTGCCCCGGGCCTAGCCTACATGTATCGGGCCTGCCATGCGAGGTGCCAAGTTACCATAATTGCTTGATGAGCACACCATTTTAAAAAAAAATCCTAACAAATACATAAACTACCATAACTCCTGGAATAGCACGTCTACCTTAATAAAGCCTACAACCGGCCATTTAGAAGTACGACAAATTCTAATACATACTGTTTTGCTGTTCAAATCCTAGCAACCTATGCTAATGGAATGCTACCATAAGAAGAACATGCCATAGCTGAAGTGTTACATTCAAGTGTCAACTCTTGCCTTTGAGTAGACTTTATAAAAAGAACCAAAAAACATGGTGAGGTAGTCTAATAAAAAGCAAGACAGGACTAGATGCTGACAGGAATATTTAGCATGTGTGGTGTAGTAGTATTTGAGAGTCTTACACTAGGCGTGTGTACATCTCTCTACACTGGCATTCTCTACACAAGCTAAAGCGACCGAAGTAGACACTGACGTGCTGTCACCAAAATAAAGAGCAATTATTTCAGCGAGCTGGTCCAGTGCACCACATCTAATGAACAGATAAGTATCAGACAGCAGCCATGTGGCAGCGCAGCACACTCTACTACACATTCTTTCAGATCTTTGCTCAAAACAGCCTCTCTTAGGCACAGGATAATCTGATATCTGCCAGTAATGACAATCAATGTTAATTCTCTGCACATTGTTCAATAAAAGCATGGCCACACGTCTTGATTCAGGCTCTAACCAGCAGCTGATATGATTGGAGCACTTTGGTGTCTGATGGCTACCACGTCACAGCAGTGCCATCTAGTGCATATGAGGCACAGATACAGTCGTTCCTTGTGGCCGAAAACATTTCTTTAATATGGGAAAAAAAAAACTGGTATTCTTCTAGTGCAATGTTTATGAGACTTCCACATGTGATTGAAATAGCTCTAATGAATTAAACAATTTCCAAATAAATTATCCATATTATCTGCATCATCATCATAAATGCAATATTATAATAAACAAACATTCATAATTAAAAGAATCAAACCATCATTTATATTGTAGAATTCATTTATGCTTATTATTGTCATAATCCTTGTTTGTATTGTTGGTATAACACCCGTCCATCCATTTTCTGTACTGCACATACAATGGGTCGCGGTGGAGCTTGGAACCTATCCCAGGGACAGCTTGGATGAGGTGCCACCTATCGCAGGGCACAAGCACACAGAATCATGCACCCATTCACACACTATGGACAATTGAGAAATCAGTCTACAGCGCATGTCTTTGGACTGAGGGAGGAAACAGGACTACCTATTGCTATTAGAGCTGCAACTACTAAGTGATGAAATTGATAATCGATTACAAAAATCTGTCAACAAATCTCATTATCGATTAGTCGGTCTGCACGTGGCACATTTACTCATTACGTTACATCGGAGATAAATACTAAAGTTGTGTCCCAAAGGTACACTTACACTGTGTACTCTACCGTCTAGTGTATGACTAACAAAAGGTAATCGTCTCAAAAGGAACACAAGCGGATTTTTTACCAACCGGAAGTACGAGCCACTTCCTAGTCGACAGCACATGACATCATACGCATGTAATGTGATGCTGCTAGCTTTAGCAGACACCCAGAGTCACCGACAAGGACTTTCTTCAGTTTACGACAACGTTACCTTTTATAAAAAGTAATACACACACACATACAGTTCATCAAGTATTCATGAATTTTTTTTTATGGATGCACAAAAAGCAAGGAATTAAACTGCAGTCCTAAATGAATAATATAAATATATTGGTGTGTGTGTGTGTGTGTGTGTGTGTGTGTGTGTGTGTGTGTGTGTGTATTGGGTTCTTTTCTGTTTTTGCCAAATAGTTGCAGAAAGTTTTAGTCTGAAGTTTATTAATAACACTCAGTTCGTGGATTTTAGTTTAAATAAACGAAAAAAAGGGTACTGAAAGTTTGCCCCCCCAATCCAGTTAATCGGCCAACTAATCGATTATGAATTACGAAAATAATCATTAGTTGCAGCCCTAATTGTTATAATTGTTGATGTATGTTATTGCTGTTGTTAACATCCTACTGATGGTAACCTGCCAATTCCCCTCATCTCACTTATTAGAGCAGCCATTTAAAATAAAACGTAGCAATCTCATTTTCACATGACCAATGGTGATTCATGAATTGTGCCGGAATCACAGCTAATTTCATGCGATATGACAATTTCATCCATCATATTCCACTTCCAGTGCTCAAGTTTATTTCTATGATAGTCTGATAAATAAAAGCCATTGCACACTAGTAGAGACTTTAATTACTGATGGCTGAAGGGACAGCTATAGCTATTAAAGAATCAGCACAAATCAGCCTCTTAAAACAGCAGAACGGAGCGCTGGATCATTTACGCAGACTACAAAAATGTAAAAAGAAAAGAACCAGCTGTTGATACTTAAAGTCTTTAGTAACTAGCCTAGGGTGAGACATCAAAAGTGTAACCGTTTGGGGGGGACGACCACACCACACTGACCATTCCAGCAAAGAAAATGTGCCAGAGAAACTTTTTCAATAACAAGAAAGTGAAAAACTGAGTCACTGTGACAATGACCTTCAGAGGGGTTAAGAAAGGGGGGGGGGGGGGGGGGGGGGGGGTCGGTCAAGCATGACTAATGATAAATTGCTTGTAGGAGTGTGTAAGGGTCTTAGATAATACACTATTACAAGGACATTTAGAGTGCTGAAAGAGTTTTCATGTCTGTGTGGGTGTACTTAAATATCAGCACAGCAGATTTGTCATGCACTTATCCAGTGTTACATCATGTTTTGTTCATGGCTTTTATGCATTAATGTGTTTAGCGATACCTGTTTGGCCAGGTTGACGGAGTCTGCGGTTAGTCGGTCTCTGAGGTGGGGGTCTAACTGTGACGCTGGAGCAATCTCCACCACCTTCTGGTGTCTCCTCTGGATAGAGCAGTCCCTCTCGTACAGGTGAACCACGTTCCCGTACTTATCACCTGCAGAACCCAATGTGGAACAGTTCAGTTCATTTTGTCCCATTAGTGGTGCAGTAGATCAGCACCATGTTCTTTATTTCTGTCAAGAAAGGAAGAAATCTACAGTTGAAGTCAGATAAGTTTATAAACACCTTGCAGAATCCACTTCAATGCATTTACACCCATCATCCTGTTCAGAAGTTTACACCCCCCCCAGGACGTTTAATGTATCGTGTTGCTTTCTTGAGCATCAGTGAATGTTTGCACCTTTTATAATAGTTGTGTACGAGTCACTCAGATGTCCCCCCAGTGTGAAAAGATGGATCGCAACATCATACAGCCACTGTTGAAAGGAGTGTGCAGAACCTGGAGGATTTTTCTGAAGAACAGTGGCCAGTTTAACTGCTCAGGACAATCAAGGGGCTCATGAACAACTATAGCAAACAGTTGTGGCTCATCCAGATAACACACAGTATTAAGAATCTAGCGAATGTATACTTTTGAACTGGCTTATTTGTGTAAATTCAGTTAGCGTGTCTTCTGGTCTATATTTGAACATCTATGTGAAATAGCTTATCCAGAGTAATACCAAATAAAATATTTTATTATAATTTGTTTAATTATTAACATTTTGAAGATGTATTTTGAAGCCGAAAGTAACCTGACTTAACTGTACATTCCTATTAAGGAATTTAAAAAATAAAAAAGCTATGTAAAAAAACATTTAATGCTGCAATTTTGAACAAAAGACAAAATTAGGCTACCAGTTAAAAAATAATAATTAAATAAATAATAATTAAAAAAAAAAATCACAGCACCTGCTGAAGAGTGCAAAAATAAATCTGGAAAATATGCTGCAAACAAATGGAGCATCATGACGGGCTGGCATGTTACAAACCGATTCATTAGAACAGGGATTGTCACTCCTATCTTAACCATCTGCTAACAACTTGTTAAAGCATCTTGCAAAAATGACACTTTCCTAACCACTAAGAGCGCTCATCTGTCAGTCAGGGAAAAGTACAAATATCAACAAGGCTTACAAGCAATATGGTTTATATTGTATACATTATAAACAAACAGTTGGGTACAAAACTTTGCAGTTTCTTCAAATGGCACGATGAATTTAAAGCAAGATTTTCCCACCCAATATTACTTCATTACTCCAACAATATGAAGTGAACATGGACTTTTATTCCACTGAACTCTAAAGAATAGTCATGTCTGGGTTTTGTTTCATTCTGGGTTTCGTTTTAGTACAGATTTTATTTGGTTGCGTTTCAGGTTTCATTTCATTCATAGATGGCCCAAAGCTATTTTTCATATTGGATTCGATTCGGCTATTTTCCTGACTATTCTCTAGTCTTTGGTAGTGCCTTTGAGTCTACAGGTTGACATTTCCCCTCGCTAGTGGCTTAGGGGTTCGCACGTTTGCCTCACAGCTCTGGGGCTGGGGGTTCAAATACCGCCTCTACCCTGTGCATGCAGAGTTTGCATGTTCTCCCCATGCTTCAAAAGACGCATTGTACACTCATCAGTATTTCCAAATTGCCCATAGTGTGCAAACGGGTGTGCAATTGGCACCCCATCCAGGGAGTCCCCTGGCTTCTTGTGCCCCGAGTTAGCTGGGATAGGCTCCATGCTCCCCTGCAATCCTGTGTAGGATAAGTGGTATAGATTCACCAATTGATCAGCTTATCAAATGAATCAGTTATCAGCAAAAACCCACACCGAGTTTTACCCAGTTGCAGGAGCGGCTTAGAAGGATCTGCTGTCAATATACGGTACGAGAGCGCCCTCTAGAGGCAAAATAATTACTTTCAATGATAAATTTCGTTGTTTTATTTGAAGTGTTTTTTGTTTTTTTGTTTTGGATGCATCTATTTTTCTTATTTGGGGTACTACATTTTGACTCAGTAGATATACATCCATTTACTTTATATTTATTAATTCAAATATATTAATTTCATTTAAAAGTACAGAGTACTGTTTATTTTGTAATACAGTTCAACAATATTTTGCTTTGAGTGTCGTCTTTTCATTCAGCATCAGTTTTAAACACTATCGGTTGATTAATTGGTTATTGGCAGGTACTGCCCAATGTAGTCATCAGTATCGATAAATTCCACTATCGGTCACATTAGTGATAGGTGTTGGACAAATTTGCTTCAATAAAAAAAAAAAAAAAAAAAAATGTTTTAACTGTATTGTGTTTACTCAGGTTGTCTGTTTTATGTTGTATTTGGTTTGAAAACTATGAGGACACAAAAAAAAGAAGAGATTTACTTTTTCCACAGCATTGTAGTTAAAACTATACATAATATGAATTCTCTATCAGATAATATTTCAATGAACTGAATTACTGAAACCACTCATTTAAAATGAAAGTTAACCAAAATCATACTAAACTAACATAGGAAGACTAATAAAGTCAAGAAATCAATTCGCATTACTGCATACGTTACATTTTTCTTAATATACACTTCAGCTTTGCTTGCACAGCTGATTTAGGCTTTTTTGGCTCAAATGCAATGTTCTTAGCTGCACTTTTTGAACTAAATTGCACTTTTCACCACCTCTAAAATATCTGTCAGAAACAGAGACGCCTCCAGTTATCCAAGCCATAAAGCACAAAAAAAGTCCACTCTATTCGCTGAGAGCAAGAGTTATAATTGAAGGATAAAGGACAGACCCGTAAGAGACATAAAACAGATGAAGCCAGAGTTGGTTTAAAAGCTTTCTAAGCCACGTAACGAGAGACTGCCTGAGGATTATCTACTAAACACCATTCAACTCACCCAGGATTTGCACTTCAATGTGCCTCGGCTTCTCAATGAATTTCTCCACAAACAGGGCTCCATTGCCAAAGGCAGCCAGGGCTTCAGAGTAGGCCCGCTGGTAATTCTCTTCTAGCTCCTACACAAAAACACACACCACAGTAGCACTGAATAAAACTATACAAGGTATAATATATATAAATCTTTTTTTTTTTTAATAAAAAGATTTATTCCAGCAGAATATAACATCTTTTATAAAAAGTTCAGGTTCTAAATTGTGATTGGTTCAGCCATGTTCAAAGCAGTTGAAAAATACTCTATTGGACCGCATTACAACAATTGAAAACAATTGAATTCTGTATTAATGAACCAGGTCATAAACATTTAGACCTTTATATTACTACATTTTGATATGTAGTATCATAGGGCTGCCAGTTTGATTCTTGGCCCACATGACTCCACATGCCGAAGTGTCCTTGGGCAAGACACTGAACGCCAAGTTGCTCCCGATCATAAGTTAGCACTTTCCAATGGTAGCAGAGCTACCACGCTGTGTGAGTGTGTGAAAATGGGTAAATGAAACACTGTGTAAAGCACTTTGGATTAAAGCGCTATAAGTGCAAACCATTTACTATATATGTGGAAGCGCACTTAAGAATAAATAAACCAAATCAAAATGGACCTCAGAATTTAACAGCAGACGAATAGCATAGAATTGAGCAAAAAGTAACAATCACCAATGGAGTAAAAAAAATTAAATGAAAAGGGGATAATGTTTCACTGCAAGGAAGCTAGCATTAAGTGTATACACCAACCACTTTGAAGAACACTTGTGCAGAAACTTTCTGCTGATTCGGAAGCAAGGGAAATTATGCTTGTGAAGGGCCACTAAAGCAAACCGTCTCTACGGTTGCACTGGCACCCAAGCTGTAATGTGCAGAGATGCTGTAGCAGTAAGGGGAGGTTTAGAAAGCTCTTATCCATGATAAAAATCACAGTAACATACATTCTTGACTGGCTTATTGCTTTATTAGCTGTTGACTTTGCATTATGCAAATGTGCTTTACCAGAATTGAACTGGAAGCATTGAAACACACGTGGCCTCCCCAGCTCAACTCACCTCGTACTCACGCACCACCCGCATGCCACGGCCCCCGCCTCCGTACGCCGCCTTGAAAATGATTGGGAAGCCATACGTGTTGGAGAACTCCTGCACTTCTTGCAAGGAGGAAATAGGAGCATCTGTTCCAGGGACCACTGGTACACCTACACAGAAAGGATACAGACACAGCAAAGATTGCTTGGCTGTTTATCCACAATCTGCCTGGCAAGCATAAGAAAAGCCGAAGCAAATCATTCCCGTTATTTGAAATCGCTTCTAAAATGAAAAAGCAAATTGATAGTACTAGAAACATGCATTATTCGCTTTAGGGAGGGACATAAGAAAACAACTTGCTGACTTTGTGATCATTTTGGCAGGTTTAATTTAGTGTCTTGAGCAAATGCAAAGAAATTATGTAAAGCAAAGATGCCTTCAAAATAATGAAGTTAAATGCTTCTACATACAAAAATAAGACTATAAATAGCAGTAAACAGTCAATATTTGGTGTGACAACCTTTGGCTGTCCCAGAACAATTAGTGCAGTTTTGGAGGGAAATTGGACTTTGAGAATCTGCCACAGTCCTTCCAGACTCTGGCTGACACTTTTTTTCCTGAAGAAATTTTAGAAAAGTAATGTTTTGAAATGTACAATGTTTTGTACTGACTCAATAATGGAGAAACCACAAAATAAAGGTCTAAGTTTGTATTACAAGAAAAATAGGGTAGCTAAGACCTTTGTACAGTACTGTGTATAATATGACCATAAGTACGTACAGGATTTCACAGCTTTGTTGCGGCCAAAAACGCTCAATTTTGTTGCAGCTCTTTTCAAAATCTGTGGCGCAATTTCTGGAGATTTTCTTTATCATTATTATTTTTTATAAACGGAATAGTACTTGAATTGGCAATACTGCAATTGCACAAAATTGTTTTGCACGGTCTTTCACAGTGGTGTTAGTTAGTAAATGAGACCTTTTAGCTGTACTCATGTTCAATGCATGTGAATCCAAGAGGGTTTGCCTGAATGTGCGATGTGATGTCACAAAACATCTTGGCCCAAATCTGCTGAAAAATTTTAAGCTCCTCTGAATATTGCAGCGTTTGCTCACAAAATCCTGGAGGCACGGTATATAAATTACGACTCAAGATACTGATATTGACTTTTTACACATCGAGATAAATGAGCCATTACCATTTAACTATTATGTATTACAGAAGAAGATTGGTTTTGTAATATTCAAACTTATTTACAGGTCCTTGCATCAGCCTAAAGGTGTAGAAATGTTTCTACATATCTAGTAGTTTCTTAAGCATTCAAATACATATATGAACCTTCATTATTCTACACACCATTTTAATGGTTCAAAACTTTCAAACGTTTTAAATGGTTTAAAACTACACGCTCAGGGGTATTTTACCAATAGCAAATGATGCTTAAAAGTTATGAGTGGTCACAAGGTTAGCTTGGAGCCTTTTATAACTGGAAGTGTAAATGGGGAAGAAAAATCAGAAAAGGCCCTTGATTCAAGGCAAAAAACAAACAGAGTATAATGCCTCAGTTCATCTGAGTAGATCAAGCAAGCCAGGATGAATTATCCATATTGCCTTTGGTGAGGAGTCTGCCAAAGAAATTGACATCTGCCTACCAGCACGTATAGCAATGGCACGAGCCTCCACCTTGTCCCCCATCTTACGGACGACCTCAGGAGTAGGGCCGACAAAGCGTACGCCAGCATCAGCACACGCCTGAGCAAAATCGGCCCTCTCAGACAGAAAACCGTAGCCTGGGTGGATAGCATCCACGTCATTCTCCTAAAGGACAGAGACAGGAACCATTCATCCGTTTAGCATCGGATCTTAATACAGCAAAACAGGCAGAAACAAACAAGAAGTCTCCACTGAGTGAACAGCACACTATTTCATCCAAAGTTTGGTGGGGTGGGGGGGGTCGGGGGGGGGGAAGAAAAAAGAAAAAACAAAACAAAAAAAAACCCCATTCATAGCAATTAAACAAATAAATCCCAGCTGGAGTTCCTCTCAATGCACCACTTATTCCACCAGGGAGGGGCTGACCTCTGCCCGAGACTAAATTAACTACAGACATTGTACTCGTTTTAAAGCTTATTGACTAATCTGTGTCTGGAACCCAACCCTACAGAGCTCACGTGCAACTCCTCAGTAAACGTTGACATACATTCTACATTACATGCATTACATCATTCCCAATCAGCTTAGTTACAAAGCATACAAAAGGCAGCAGTCTGGATTATTATTATTACTGAACAATCCCACAATCTCAACAAGTGAAGCTTCTATTATTTGTGAAAACTGGCATAGGTGAAAGCTGCTTTTCAAAAACGAGACCTTTTAATGAATGGATTACACTTTGTGAGAACATGCACAAGTCAAGAGATGCTTTATTATTTTATATTTCATTACTTACACAGTTACACTCCTTTACAACCAAAACAATGGATAAATTTTAACACGAGTTTAAACACTAACAAATATTTTGTTATAATGCTTGTTAAAGATTTAAGCAACATCTACTTGATCTTTATACCACAGTGCTCTTGAATTCTTGAGTCTGATTGGTCAGAAGGTGTTCATTTTTGATAAAAGCTGTAATTTACATGTGTTCCTTCAAATAGGTTATCGTTGTCATAGTAAAAGAACAGAGACTTGTATATTGGATGTACCATATAAACTGATAAAACGTAATTGTTTTCTGTAAGGAGTTATTCAACATTCTTGGAAAGAGTCTCCAGTTTTGGTACTTTATAATAGTCCGTCAGAGGTTAAGCTGTAACTTCAAGCTTTATGACACAGTCAAGTCTTCGAGGCGGAGAGCTTTCCACTGTGGTAACAGGGAACGGCATCTCGGATATTCCACAAAACTAAATGTATATAAGGGATAACATTCTTTTCTTAAGGTATAACTCTGATAAAAAGTGGTCCAATGTCTAAGGATCCTGTGCTCTCACCGCCACGAAACCAACCCAGCCACTGCGTCGCACTAAGTGCGGGCCCCAAGCCAGGATAACATGAGACGGTCATGTCAGTTAATTGGATAAGCTGTTGTTAAAAAGGATATGCCAACATTAAGATTAGTAAACTGTCTATAGGAGAAAGGCAAGCCATTATGAAGCTGAGAAGTGGCGTTTTAACAGGCAATGTGGATCTTTACATAAGAAATACATGCATAAGAAAACCCGAATATTTTCTGAACAGTTTCTGAAACTCCTTCCACAGGATCGGCATTCAAACTGTCCATTAACCCTCTTACCCCGTATGGCCAAAAAACCGGCTTGCCCGTCTTTGATCTATTCCCATAA
Source organism: Ictalurus punctatus (assembly GCF_001660625.3). Taxonomy (NCBI): domain Eukaryota; kingdom Metazoa; phylum Chordata; class Actinopteri; order Siluriformes; family Ictaluridae; genus Ictalurus; species Ictalurus punctatus. The sequence continues at coordinate 12,808,705 of NC_030433.2, read as the reverse complement.
GGACGATATACCGGCTTGGTCGTCTATGCCAAATCCCCGTAAGGCCGATATAGAGGATTTACAGTGTAAACGTTATCCCCGTAAGGCCGGTGTACCGGCATTACTCTGCTATGATTCCTTACTTATTTAATTATTATTTTTTAACCCGGAAGGTTGATGACGTCAGGACGTGATTATGACATTACGCCGTCATTACGATGAAGCTGATCCAAGCGTGAATATTGGTGTACTAGTAGAAGTGAACTAAAAATGCCAAAGCGAAAAGCTAATCGTGTTCCAGCTAAAGTTGCACCTACTGTGAACACAGGTACATCTAAAACAGTGGGGGGGGAAAAAAAAAACAAAAAAAAAAAAAAACCTACAGTTACACAGGCGAGAGCGAGGATTCTAGGTAGTGACAGCAGTGAAAGTTCAGGCGATGTTGAAACCGAAACTGATAGAGACGCAAACTCTCCTGATTCGGACCCTGATGCGTCTTCATCTTCAGCATCAACCAGTGCGACTGACACTGCAGGGGTCTGGAGTCATAACCTGACCATTTCTGTGCATTCGTGAAAACACTACCTGCTGGTCTGATTATCACCAGAAACTTGACTTTTGGCGCTAAAATGCATTTATTTATTTATTTATTTATAAAGGCATTGACCACGCTGATGCTCGTATTGTACTTCTAAATGAGTATAACGATTTTAGCGAGCATTTTTTCGTAATTTCTCTAGTTAAGAATTGTGCTCCAAGTTTAGTAAAAACACTAAACTGCTTCATTTTCAAAGTAATATTACACAAATACATTATTATAAGTTGTTTCAAGGCCTAAAAATGTTGAAATTAAAATGTTGATTTTGGCCCAGGAACTCAGGGTTGGCGTGCTGTTTCTCTGGGGAATATAGGGTTATGGGACATAATACTGTGGGAACTTAGGGGTAAGAGGGTTAAGAAGCATCTTCCTGACCTTGGCCACTTTGATGATGTCTGGTATGTGGAGATAAGCAGCGACAGGAGGCAGGCCCTTTCCTATGAGGTAGGCCTCGTCTGCCTTCTGCCTGTGCATCTGGCCAGTGTCCTGCTCCGAGTACACAGCCACCGTCCTGATGCCCAGCTCTGTACACGCCCGGAACACCCGGATCGCAATCTCTCCTGCAAACAGTTTTATACAACTGCTTATTAGAGAAAATAAACCACGATACTGTATGTAAACTGTCAAAATAGAAGTATAGCATGAAACAAAATACATGCAGACTGACCTCGGTTGGCCACCATGACTTTTTTAATCGGTTTATACTCCAGTGTCTGTGGTGCCGTATGAGCGGAGCGGAACAGACAGCAGGCCCTGCGTACCGCCAAGACACCCAGAGCAGCACGCATCCCTCCAACTTTCAGCAACATCTATACACAAAGGGAGGAAACAGCGGAAAAAGCATGAACATTTTGTACTGTATGTAGCAACCTGTAGTGCAGTATCGTACTTTTCAGCTTTGGCATTTTGTCAGAATTCACAATTTTGTATACACGTCATGTTTATCTCCATGTTTATCAATGGTCAGTCACTACAAGCAAAACAGCATGCAACACAAACATATCTGCTGAAAATAAATTTATAGAATTTGTAAGTTGTTTTAATGGTTATAAAAGGAATTGTATTGGTTTTAAAGGAAACTAATGATCCCTGTGGGTCTCTACGGGTAATTTTATGCTTTCTATTCGTGGCACATGATGTCTAGTGGATACCACTAAGGACGTAGGTCCTTAATAGGTCCTACTATGTAACGGAAACCATTCACTAATGGTTTTAATGGTCAACAGCTGATCGTTTGTAATGGTATTTGTAGTGGGATCCATTAGAATTTCTGTGAAGGTTTCCATCATGGATCATACATGTACTGACTCGTAGATTACACCTTTGACAGATGTAGGAATACATTTGATGCTTCATTTTCAGTGTCTAACCTGAAATTTGAAAATGCAACCGCCATCATTTATATTTGCATTCTCTCATCCATACGCTAAACTCTTCTGCAATCCTGATTGCATTTTCAGCATCGGTGAACATCCAGCAGAGACGAATCATACTCACACACACACACACACACACACACACACACACACGCGCGCGCGCGCGCAAAGGAAATGCAATTTCAAATACTAGTCACTTTTCACTTTCTAATTAGCAGTCGCATAACGTCCCGAGTATGCTGCCATGCAGCAGCTTTTAAAACTGCTGCCTGGTTTATTTCTGATAAGATAAACTAATAGTGGACTTTAAAGAGGTCGACGAGATCATGAAGGCCAAATGCAATTGCAACTGTTTTGAAGTGCTACACGTCAAATACCTAAATAAGTTCAAGCAGACGTTCTTTATTAAATCAAAAAGTAATGTCCAGCCATGTTCTGGTATTGGCACATTTTGTACAGTTTCACATAGAGGCAGAGCTGAAGTACTAAAAGCCATCTTACAACAACAACTCCCCACCGTGAGAAACCAGGCTGAAAAGACATACAAAAGAGGAGCAGGGCAGCGAGGGAGGAAAAAAAAAAAAAAAAAAAAATGGCACACCTGAATAAACACGCTTTATTAAACGCCGTAGGGGACAAAGGGAGAAGACAAAAGGGAGACTGAACGCAATGAGACGTTTCCCAGAAGGCACCTCTAGAACCAAGTGTAGACATTAAGCTCCTGAATTACCATTTTAATGACTTGAACTAAAGCTACAAGGATAAGCTAAATGGTGCATCATAGATATCATAGAACAGTTTGCACAACCTCACTTTAGCAGAGTGCGTGTGAATGCACAATGGCAAAATTAAACACTGCCAAAAAGAACTCTAAGGTCCCGCAGCTATGAAGAGGCAGGTATCATATCACATCACGAGACTTTGCTATGATACACAGTACTGTGCAAAAGTCTCCGGCACCTGCAAAGAAATGGTGTAGAGCAAAAGATGCCTTCAAAAATAATTATTAAAAAGGTTAATAAAATCCAAAAAAAAAAAAAAAAAAAAAAAAAAGATTTTATAATAAAACCCACAAATACTTTGCTCTAATGGATAAACAATTGCAAACAGGTCTATCCAAAAAAAAAAAAAAAAAAAAAAAAAAAAAAAAAAAAAAAAAAAAAAAACCCCCCCCCCCCCCCCCCCCCCCCCCGCTTGAGTTTGATGCTCAAGCTTCTGTGGATGAAACCCCAATACACAACTAACTTCTGCAAAGCCATGGCTGTGATACTTGGAAATGGACTTGTTTATATTGTCTCAACACACTGAAGAGGATGGTTCGAGTGGTCAAAAATATCTCCAGGTTGATTCATTACATTTCCAGTTGACTGGAACTTCTAAATTATTGCCCTGATTGTGGAAACGGGCATTTTTAATGCTTTTGCTATATTCTTATAGCCTCTTCGCATTTTGTGAAGCTCAACAACCTTTTGCTGCACATCACAGCTATATTCCTCGGTCATACCCACTGTTATGAATGACTAAGGGAATTTGGCTTGTGTTACCTCATTTATACCCCTGTGAAGCAGGAAGTCATGGTTGAACAATCTCTAGTCACCCAGGTGTACTAAAAATGTAAAATATCAATGGGAATACACAAATATATTTCTCATATGAATTCATAGGCATGCCAATTGTTCCACACCTATATTTAACAGATTCTGTTTTAATAAACCTGTTTGTGTTTGCAAACTATTTGATCCATGAAAGCAGAGTATGTGTGTGGAATTTGTTTAACAAAAGATCAAAAGGTTAAACAAAGAATTTCACAGCCTTCTTTGCTCATATTTACCAAGGGTTCCAATATTAGTGCTGGGCACTGTATATGTACTTTGCTATGTGTTCTAGAGATCAGTTTTTGTTCCAAGGAGCTAGACTATAGAGGGCCCCATAAACAGCTGTATAACTAAAATTTTGTTGTGTGCCATGACAAAGATGGCCGTTGTACTTAAACCAAGTAATTTTTTTTTTTTATGTTGGTTTTGTAATGCCAATACATAGAGGTAATCAATTGTGTATGTAAACAGTCAAGCAACCAACTTTAGAATTTTTGGACCATTTGAGATGAACTGACCCCTGTTGCATTTGCTTCTTATTTCTGCAGCAGAACCCAGCATCCCTCATTAGGTTTTTTTTGGTCTAAAAAGCAGTTTATGTAATATACTGCTTTGTTTACTGACAAACATCTTTCTGTAAAATTTAATTTTGTGCAAGAAAATTAATATTTGGAAGTCTAAAAGTGTTTTGTACTAGCTTCATAACAAAGTCTTAAAATACAAATCAATAAAGTTTGCACTAATATACACACATACTTGTACATATACATGCGTGTAATTATTAAATATATATAAAATAAATACATGCACATACACACCATTTTGTTTATCATGGTTATTACGTGTATACACACTGTTGGTCAATCCAATGAGTGCGGTCAAACAAACCCTTTTTATCTTGGCACAGAGAAGATGCCAGCTGTAGTCAATCATGATCACTAACAGGAAATCAAGAGGCCTTGGTCGTGGCAAATTAAGACATTTTGGAACTTTCAGCACCACTGAATAATCTAAGTGTATGTATAGTTTTGACCCTGTATGTATAATTTTGGTCCCATGGTGATTACAGTAAATCTCAAATTAATTAAAACTTGCAAACCATGAAAGAATCACATGAAAATGAATAAAGACTAAAAAAAACAAACAAAAAAAATTGCAAACCAAATTCTTTCTAGTTAAAGATGAATGTTGTACAATCATTCTGCCCCTAAAAAAAAAGTTCAAAGAAATTATTGAGAGCCTAATATTGCCATGACAGTCATGTCCATGATGAGTATGTAAACTTCTAACCGCAACTGTATATACTACGAGTGAACACACTGAAGTGCGAACTGATTTTATGAGACTCCATTTAACCCATTTTTAAAGTCTGAGCATGAATATGATTGTATTCCAAAACCTTACCATTTATTTCTTCCTTCTCTCGAAAATTCAATGACAGCAGTACATTTAAAAGGGTGCTGGGTTTTTAAATCAAGCTTGTAAATCTGCTAATGTCACAGAATGACCTAGTTCCCAGTTTTTTTGTTTTCAGCCCCTGCTTAAGGATCACATTCCACTGCAAATTAACAATACTTACTGTGTTGCCCCAGCTTGTACGGGAAGTATTGTGGCATGAATGGAAAATGCCAAGATAATGAAAGCTGTAAACTGGTCAGCCAAGCTTGATGCACGAACATTAGTTTAGCGGTTCGGTTTCACAGAGATCTTTAATAAAACATTCTTGGCCCACAACCCCCACTCCCAGGTAACCCCAGCTCCCCAAACCCATCTATGAAGTAGGCAAAATTTACAGGCAAACAAACTAGTACTACTACTCATGGACAAGGTAGATATAGATGGTGAGTATTTCTACTCTTGATGTTTATGCGGCGTTGAAGGCTATGCGGAAAATTGTAATTCCCCACCTACAACCGGCAAAAACCCCCGAAAACTCCACCTCTAATTGAAATTTCCACTCTTCAACTCGGGGTCGTCATCTTAACTTCCAGCTCCCCCACGTTAACAGAGTGAGATCAAATCAACATGACCGCTCACACTGAACAGTATAACATTCCCCTTTCTCTACTTTTAAGATAGTTCCTGACAGTATTGGCTTTAGATCAGTTAATATACATACAGTACTTTATTAAATCTAACACTGATCAGACTAAACTCTAATGTTGATAAACAGTGATATCACTTGTGTATGGCACCAACACTTCTCGCCATTGTCTGCTGGTTAGCTTGTTGCTAACATTACTTGTTACTGTCCGCTGTTAGATGAATGTTAGAAGTTCACAAGAACAGAACTAATAGCCACTCAGGCCTTTAAGTGTAACAGTGCAGTTAAAGTAGCTTTTTATGAACTTCATGGCCACTCACTGATCAGACAAACGACACTCATTGACTACGTTTACATGCAACCAAATAATCTGATAGTAATGCTACTGACGGACCAATCGGACTGAAAAGCCTTCATGTAAACACCTTTATCAATTCGACTGAGCTCGAGCCGAATGAAATTTCGATCGGATTCGAAAGGGTGGTTTATTCCTATTCTAAACCGAAGGGGGGGGGGGGGGGGGGGGAGACCATTGCTGACATGTTTGTGCATCAACAAAACAAAACAAAACAAAACAAAAACCCTTATTAGGATCAGTTGGTGTCATGTCGATGGCTTTCTTTCTCAGCTATTGTGTGGCTGTGCATTTTCACAGACGCTTCGTTTGGAATACACATAATTAGTGCTGCAACAACTAATCGATTAGGAAAATAGTCAACGAATCTAATCAATTAGTTGGTCTGCGCACGATACATTTACTCATTATGTTACCTCTGTTACGAAAACACGCTTTGGAGAGGAAATACTAAAGTTGTGTCCCAAATGACGTACTATACACTTGCACTATACACTGCGCACTCCATCATCTAGTGCAGTTTCTCTCATCTGGGAGGGTTTCTCCGCAGACCCCTAACAGTCAGCGGTGTAATTGCAAGGAGTTAGTGGGAAAGTTTTAAAAAATGGTTAAATAATGTACTTTATTGTTAAATGGATAAAAACATTCAAATAAGATGTTTTAAAATTAACCGATTTGGTTATTTACATTCACAAATATCACGATTGTTCATTGATGGATCTTATTTTAAATTTGTTTACAAATCCAAGGATAATTTGAAAAAACCTGAGTGGTACAGAAGCTCAAGTGTCACATTGATGGATAAAATAAACAAAAGAATTCAGGGAGTCAAATTAATCACCACACCAACAATAACATGTAAAAAAAATTTAGCTAATAACGATACGGAAAATTTGCCCCAATCTGGTCAATCGGGAAAAAAAATAAATAAATAATCGGCCAACTAATAAATTATGGAAATAATCGTTAGTTGCAGCCCACCATACAATGCACATAAACGAATATTTGAATTTTCAGTCAGATTGACAAAAATGGGTGCATATAAACATAACCACTGAGGAGGACGTGTTTTTCTTCCACACTTTACACATTGAATATCCCGAGGTGGAAAATGACATTACAAATAACCAATAAACGGTAAATAAAATTACCGCCAATAAGGCACGACAAATGCAGCATTATAATATTCATAGCAACCTAAAATGTAATGGGATACAATTTAAAGCTTTTTCCAATGTATTCAATGCTGCAGACAGTTTATCTATAATCGAACGCAGAAGTCTTCCTTCACTGCTACTGACAAGCACAGAAGTCAAGCGCCCTCATACGTGGGACTGATCGTATTAGCATCCGCACCTACTTCAAGCCGACCAAGAGCTACAGAGACCACACCCTTCACTGTGACCAACAGCTACATAGGCCACACTTCTTCCGCCATGAGTAAAAGCAGATTTATACTTTGGCATTAAAGCATATTTGCATTGCGATGGAAAGCAGGGGATTAAGGGTAAAAGGTGGCAAGCAGAGATGCTGGGTAAAGCAGTAAACTGTCACAGCACCAAGTAAAGGTTTATGTTACATGCAAGTATGAATACTTCACCCAGTTTATATAAAAAAAAAAATTAAAAAAAAAGTTCACATGACATCCTGACAAGCACAATGTATAATTGGCCTTAAAAGCTAAATAGGCCACACCCCCATCACAGTGACCAGTACAGCAGCCACTTTTGCTGTGACTGACCATTGCATAGACCAAAGCTCCCTCACCAACAGCCTCAGAAAACCACAAGAGGAAATAAAATAAATAAATAAACAAAAACAAATAAATAAATAATTAAATAAATAAAGTAGAAAAAGATGAGATCTGGATTTTGCTTCTTAACTGTATAGTAGTTTGTGCCAAAAATTAACCCAATGTATTGTTTTTAATCAGCACAGCTGTATTACAAATATTAAGCTATTTACTATAATACTGTTTCAAAAAGCAGATGGGGAAATCGGAATCTCCTCCAGTATCAGCTGCACTTCAGCTTGATTCAACTACAGGCATCAGGTTCCTTAAGGAGATCATATTAACAGACATCTGTTGGCCTTCATAAGATACCAGTCAGAAGTGAAGTACTGACTAAGCAAGACTTTGTAGTCAGTACTAGCCTGCAGGTTTAATTTCTCAACACTGCAAGACAAAACAAGGTGTTTGATTTAAAACCTGCCAAAGCCTCTTCTCCCCCCCACTCTTTTATTGTATCTCAAGAATACTTTTTGAAGAAGTGATGAACAGATGTGTTCTGGGGCATTAAAGTATTTCTTCCTCACTAAAAAAATAGATGTAAAGTCTTGGCTCTCCAATACACGGATATTTACAGTTCAAGCACATTCAATGTTCAGCTCTCACCGTAAGATGTTCACCCTAAAATTAATTACAACCAACTCCAAAAAAGTTGGGATAGTATGGAAAAGTGCTAATAAAAACAGGAGTGATTTGTAAAATGTACTTTGATTTGTCTTAAAATTTAAATAAAAAATAAAAATATAATAAATAAAAACCAAGGTATTTGATGTTTTACCTAATCAACTGCATAGTTTTTTTTAAACTAAACATCTATTTTGAAATTGATGCACACAACACATTCCAAAAAAGATGGGACCGGGGCAATTTTGGACTAATAATGATGTGACGAGTTGAAATAAGGTGATGTGAAGGCATGTGAAGCTGAGGTAATCGTCTAATAGTATATAAGGAGCCTCCAAAAAAGGCCTAGTCCTTCAAGTGCACGGATGGGTTGAGGCTCGCCAATCTCCCAACAAATGCTTCAGCGAATAATCCAACACTGAGAACACTATTCCCCAAAGATAAATCGGTAGTATTTTGGGCATTTCACCTACTCCCGTGCACAATATAATTAAATGATTCAAGGAATCCTTTCAAATCTCAGTGTGTAAAGTTCAAGGTTGAAAACCACTTCTGAATGCATGTGATCTCCAATCCCTCAGATGTCACAGTCTTAAAAACCATCATGAGTCTGTAATGGATATCCTGACATGGGCTCAGGAATACTTTGGTAAACCTTTGTCAGTCAACACCATTCGCCGCTGCATCCACAGATGCAAGTTAAAGATTTACTATGCAAAGCAGAAGCCATACATCAACATTGTCTAGAAGCGCCGCAAACTTCTCTGTGCTCGGTCTCATCTGAGATGGAGAGTAGCACAGTGGAATCGTGTTTTGTGGTCAGACAAGTCAACATTTCAAATAGTTTTTGGACAAAACAGCTGTTGTGCTTTCCGGGCCAAGGAGGAAAAGGACCATCCAAGCTGTTATCAGTGTCAGGTCCAATAGCCAGCATCTGTCATGGTATGGGGGTGTGTCAGTGCTCATGGCATGGGTAACTTGCACATCTGTGAGGGTACCATTAATGCAGAAAGTTATGTACACAATTTGGAGAACATATGCTGCCATCCAGAGCAGGACACCACCAAACTACATTCTATTCGGATTACAAGCGCATGGTTGCGTAAGCAGAGAGTACGGGTGCTAGCATGCCCTACCTGCAGTCCTGACCTGTCTCTGAGAATGCGTGGCACATCATGAAGTGCAAAATAAGGCAATGAAAGCCCTGTACAGCTGCAGAAATGCATAATGGATGAATGCTAAACTTTTAACCAACTGGTGTCTTCAGTGCTCAAATGCTCAAGTGTTACTAAAAGAAAAGGTAAACATAAGCAGTAGTTTTTTGTTGCAGTATGTGTGCCAGGTGCTCACTACATATCTACAGTTCAAAACATTTGCATGTTCACACTCGCATTGAAAAAAAAAAAATCTACAGTTGTAACTGAGGATTACCAAATAAATGCAGGTTTCATACAGATTTACACAAACATTTAAAACCGCAATATATGCACTGGAATGCATTAGATACATATGAACGGTGAAGTGAGTGAAGCATGCAGTCACGCTCCGAGTCAATTGTAGCAAGTCTGGATGAGCAGTAAATACGGATTGTTGCACGTGTAAACGTGGATAATTCAACAGAACGTTTACATCTTGTGCCACATATTACAAGAACAACATAATAGCTCCAAACAGCTGCCTTAATATGCAAATTACAGCGCCGTTCAATTTCCTATTCTGATTGGTAAGAAGGCATTGACTCACTTTATTTATAACAGCACAGTTTATATTAAATGCACCCCTAATAAGTCAATCTCTCCAGGATTTCATGACTGCAGAAATTAATGCAAAATCATTTGAAAGTTGCTTTGGATAAAAGAGTCTGCTAAATGAATAAATGTAAATCCAAGCAAACTCCGCACTATTTGAAGGCGCTTGCGATTTGTCAAAATTATAGATTTTGGCTAAGTCCTTTGACATCACAACCGGCATTCAGCCAAAGCATCAAACATGACTACAGCTAAAACATCTCATTTACCAACAAACACCACTGTGAAAGACCGTGCAAATACAATTTCGTGCAATTGCAATTTTGTCAATTCAAATCGTTTTCTGCAAAAATGATACATCAAGATCTCAAGTTGCATTGCAAATTTTGAAATAAGCCGCTGCAAGAGTCAAGTGTTTTTGGCGGCAACTATCATAAATGCCCTCTGCAAAATCCTGTACATACTGATAAGTTATCATTTCTACAGTAACAGCTCATTCACAGTGATAGTAGAATGGACACACGTGACATAATCTAAGACTGATAATACATGGATTAAAAATGGGCTGTTATTTTTAAAAGGTTCTGCAAGATTATGTTTATTTAACATTTCCAGAAGGAGTGTGCAACGACAAAGCAACAGGAGACACATAAGGACCAAGGACTCTTTTCTGCTTTCTTGCTAACATAAGCTCTCTTTCTGGCTGCACTGACTGTTAAGCTGCTATAGCATAAGAGATAACAGGAAGTAACTTGTCAGTAAACGTTCCACAACAATAAAAGGCAACTAATACAATGAAAAGTATGTCATTCTTTAATTAAAAAGAAACGTAAATGCTGCCACATTGCTGTGCTACAAAAGGAATAACATTTATCTTTGCATGCATAGTATCATAGTAACAGGATCTTTTGATCACAACTCAAGCAACAAAACAAACAAATAAATAAATCAGAAAGACCCATGAGGCTAGTTTATATCCACTGAAACTAATACTGCTTAATTCACATGAAATGATTGGATTTTACAGGATAGGGTTTAATAGTCATTAATCCAGGATTCATTTGGATCAAATTTAATTCAATTTCATCCCTTTTTTTAAAAAATGAGATCAGTTGCATGTCAAGGAAGGATGCTGCTTTAAAAAAAATAATAATAAAAACCACACACACCCCCAAGAAACAATCAGAAATTCTCATTTTTTCCACTACAAATACCATTACAAGCCACCAACTAACCACTGAAACCATTACGGGTCCTTAAAATGGTACCCACTAGACACAACATGACACCAAAAGGCAACAAATTAGCAGTTTCCATTAAAACCAATACAATTCCAATAATAACCACTAAAACCATTCTTCTGGGACGACAGCCGTGCAGAACAATTTGATGCAACATGGGGCATATGGTCTGAGCACTGAGGGCTGACACCCCCAACCTCTGCAGCAATGCCGACAGCACTCATACGACTATTTCCCAAAGACAACCTCTGGAGATGACGCTGAGCATGTGCATTCAACTTATTTGGTCAACCATGGCGAGGCCTGTTCTGAGTGGAACCTGTCCTGTTAAACCGCTGTATGATCTTGGCCACCGTGCTGCAGCTCAGTGTCAGGGTCTTGGCAATCTTCTTATAGCCTAGGCCATCTTTATGTAGAGCAACAATTCTTTTTTTCAGATCCTCAGAGAGTTCTTTGCCATGAGGTGCCATGTTGAACTTCCAGTGACCAGTATGAGGGACTGTGAGGGCTATGACACCAAATTTAACACACCTGCTCCCCATTCACACTGAAGGCCTTGTAACACTAACAAGTTACATGACAGCAGGGAGGGAAAATGGATAATTGGGCCCAATTTGTACATTTTCACTTAGGGGTGTACTCACTTTTGTTGCAGCGGTTTAGACATTAATGGTTGTGTATTGAGTTATTTTGAAGGGACAGCAAATTTACACTGTTACACAAGTTGTACACTCACTACTTTACATTGTAGCGAAGTGTCATTTCTTCAGTGTTGTCACATGAAAATATATAATCAAATATTTACAAAAATGTGAGGGGTGTACTCACTTTTGTGAGATACTGTATGTGTGTATATATAAATAAATGATTTCATTAATAGGACATCTACTTGAAAAAACCATTAAATTCAGTACGGGTTATTTTGACTCCCTTTGTGCATTCATGAAGGTTCATGCACTGTAGGGTTAAATATCAGAAATCTAAAAAGTTGTGTCTCATACCCGACACCTAGATGAACATTTTACAGTTGGTCATATGACTAAGTCATTCCCTTCAAATGCTACTGAAGTTAAAAACGTGTTTAACAATGTGATATGTAATTTTACAGACGGTCCCTTAATTTCCGTATTTCTGCGAATATCGCACGTCAAATCAACTTTATTCCAGTGTTCAGGGATACTTTAATCATAGATTTCAGAGACAGCTGCAAAGGGAAACTCGGTAATGAGAGCGACTCCAAACTTCCTGTTTCCACGTGTAGGAATTAATTCAGGACACTGCTCATACTGAAGCGACAGAGTCGCCTGTAGTCGAGTTGCTACTTTGCAAGTAGGAAAATAAGAATGTGTATTTAAAAACAGTTCATATTTATAAGCATTCTGCACAAACTGAGATGAAGTCAGATTAAAAACTTTGGTGCAATTAGAGTTTTAAAGCATCAGCTCTCAAAATACTGGTGCACACAATTTCTAAATAAACAAACAAACGTAAATAAATAAATAAAAACTTGAGCCATTTTCATTTACAACCTAGAAAGCAACCATAACTAGCTTGCTCCTTTGCAACAGAAATAGACAGACAGGCTTAAGACTAAATGCATTTCTTTGCTAAAATGTGCACACCACATGTGTTGATTAATACACACATCCAGATGAACGGATAAACGGATGGATGCATGCATGCTTACCTTTTAGGCTTGTACCCAGAAAACCTGTGCGTCAGGAAACTGCTCGCGAGTGTCGAGAAAACGGCAGCGCTGTGAAGCCCAGATCCAACGTAACTTTCTGTGAATATCAAACCTACGTAGGCCAAGCCTGCCGAAATGCTACTGATTTCATGAATAACGTCTGCGCGCGAGGGTTATAAACCGCACGTGAATATTTGTTATTAAGGACAGCGTGTAAACACTAGCAGTGACGCCTTTAATATGGTTTGTCTCGATGTGGATCCGGGGGAAACGCGAATTGAATACGTGAACTTTCTGGAATCCAGCTACTCTATAACGAGTCGAAATCACCCGCTATTGGTTTCCAGCGCTGCACCGTTTTATCGCGTCGCGTGCGGCGCGACACCTCCACTTCTCCTGACCCAGTCCGTGTGCAACGCTCTATTGGTCAGCTCAGAATCCGGAATTCCTTCTTTAATACACTTATCATTGATCTCATTGGCTGGCGCATGGATTGGCGATACACCATTCGTCACAGCTTTAGTCACTCAAAACCTACTCTGTATATAGCGCGTGATTGGACAGGTTATTCTAAGCTTCCTAGATAGGCGGGGCTAAAGGCGCAGGATTACATATGGTTCGTTAAAACACTACGTTATGATATAGCTAAACTTTTATAAACTGATATACTCATATGATTCGATTCAGTAGTCTCTGATCGATATGTGACCAAACTGTTCAGAATCCTTCCATTAATTGCGAATGATATTAACATATTGATGGACTTTTATGTTGGTTTTTTTTTTTTTTTGGAAGTTTCAGCGTTACAGGTAAATGAGTGCACATAAAAAAGGACTATTTTAAATACACTTGGTCATAAATTTACATATGCCTTGCAGAATCATAAAAGTTGCATTTTGTTTTGTATTTAGTACTACCCTGAATAAGCTATTTCACATAGCTGATGTTTACATATAGTCCACAAGACAGTAATATCGGAGTTTACACAAATGAACTAGTTCAAAAGTTTACATACACTTGATTCTTAATACTGTGTTGTTACCTGGATGATCAACGAATTTTTTTATGTTTTGTGATAGTTGTTCCTGAGTCCTTTCTTTGTCCTGAGGAGTTAAACTGCCCAGTGTTCAGAATAATCCTCCAGGTCACATATATTCGTTGATTTTCCAGCATCTTCTGCATATTTGACCCCTTTCCTTTCAACAGTGGTTATATGATGAGATCTTGTCACACTGAGGACAACTGAGGTATTCAGACACAAAAGTATTACAAAAGGTGGAAACATTCACTGATGCTCAAGAAAGCAACACAGTACATTAAGACCCAGGAGGTGTAAATTTTTGAGCAGGATGATTGGTATAGTTTGGTCATCTTCTGGGAAACATGTAAATATCTTATGTAGCTTCTGAAGGACAGTACTGAACAAAATATTATATACAACAAAAAACTTCATGGATGCTGCAAGGTGTTATGACCAACTTTTTCCACAGTTAAGAACAAAGAACTTTGCTAGTCTATTAAATGATGTACACATCAATTTAAGATTATTTTTTTTGCTCACTAGTTGTCTCCTTTCTTAATAATAATAATAATAATAATAATAATAATAATAATAATAACAACTTATTCAGTTATAATCAATATCATTATTTTACAATTGCTACACTACTTAGGGCATGGCCTGAAGCAGGTTCACTTGTATGATCGCACCACCGATTTATTTCTTTCAACATTATTGTACGAACTTTATTAAAGCCTAGGTAGGTAGGTAGGTAGGTAGGTAGGTTGGTTGAGGTATTTATTCCAGAACCTAAACTTACTACACTGTTTAAAAGAACATTTGGACTATTTTGTATCACACCAACATTACCTTTCCTCGTTGTAATAGAGGTACAGATTCAAGCAGACACACGTGATAGTAGGTAAATAGTTAGTTAGGGTAAAATGTAAATAAATAAAGTAAAAGAAATAAGAGTGTTCCTAAGCTCCATGGATGCATATAATGCATTTTATAATGCATCATTACTTGCCTGTAGATATTGAAGGCCAGAGCAAGAAATATTTTCAAATCAAAACGTCAAATTTGTGAATACACTCTTGTACAGTTTACTGAGAGGAAAACCAAAGGATTTGTAATCTACATAAAAGGACAAATGACATTTATGTCGATATTGTAACTTAAAAAGGTATGCCAGGTTTTTAATATACTGGAGAATTAGAAACCTGTAGCAAGACAAACTTCTTTTTTTCCTAAACAATACATTTGTGACGAAACCACAAGAGTCTCATTATAGAAACACAAGTCCCAGAAGTTTATTTAGCAAGAATAACAGTTCTGCAATGGATCGCATAACTCCAATGTTCCCTAAATGGCAATATGAGCAGGAAAGGAAGGAAGGGTGTTTTTTCCAGGAATTAAACCCAATCTTAGCCTAAGCCAGTGATTCTATATTGAAACTCCTTTTTAGTCCAAGGTTAGGCCTATTCTGGGAAGCCAGCCCTTAGAATAAACAGTTAAAATTACATTTAAAAAAATACATTCATAACAGTAGAAAAGACAGATTGTCGCTATAGAGGATGCAAAAATTTTAAGCATAGTACATCACCCTTCCTGCAGGTTTTGTCCATGCACCAGCCTCTGTAACCGACTTGAATTGATAATTTCGCTCATTATTAACTGGATGAGTGTTAACGAAGACTGAAAATTTTCAAATGATGTACCCTGACAAAACTGTTATTGGGCAATTCGATCCAATCCTGCCTTTAAACATAATTGCCAATACCTTGCAGGAAGAATGTTGTACACTGCTTAAGTGTATTTATTCCCAACCCAGAAATGGTCCACTGAATAAGCTACAGGACATGAATGGATGGATTGGACACAGTGCAGCATAAAAATCTAAAGACCATACGTTCACATGGAAGGTATTTTACAGTCAATACGAAACTTACACACAGCAACCGCTCAAAACGAAATTCAGCCTATAGAGGGAAAAAAAAAAAAAAAAAAATTCAAAAAGATTGTGTTGAACATCTGGGAAAACCTCAGACATGAGCCATCAGACCTCTCTAGCATAGAACAGATCATGGTATTTATTTGTCACAGGATCAATAGAGCTGTTTAAGAACAGACTTGTGTTTAAGACTAAAAACCCTGTCACTTAGTCTCTGCCTTTGTCCTTTTCTAAAAGGTGTGCAGAAGTGGTACTATTCCTTGCAAAATATTGCTCCACTATTCATGCCAGGGATTCCCTAGGCCAAATTTCTACGTTTTTGTTTTGTCGTCATGTTCCCTCCCCACCTAAAGGTTCCCAGTCTGTTGAAGTCATTACAGACTAAATTACACTAAACTGCAGCTATTCAACCAACACTGCATGTACCTTTTTGGCCCACTTATCATTAAAAGCGCCTGATATCCATGAATGGTTGTTCACCGTACAGTTCTAAGACCACTGAGCAGAGGTTGCATGAGAAACATGCAGAGTTAAAGGAGAGCGAGCAAGTTCGAAATCAAGGCAAGCAGAGAAGCACAGAAACATGCCAAAACCAAATAAAAGCATGCATTTTGCTGTTCGCCATAGTATATGTTGTATAACTTTTAAAATATTGATACATGTATTACATCATATATTTAAGGGTTTTTTTCCTCTCCTTATCTTAGATTATATGTAAACAGTTCTTTGATTTTCATGGAATAATGAGGTGAAGACGACGAAAACAAGTCAGGGGATGGGGGAAAAAAAACAAAAAACAGGCAGAGCAGAGGAGAGCTGAACTGAAGGAAAGAGGAAAAGGGAGGAGTAAGAACTAAGTAAATGGAAAGCAGTAGGAGGACACTGAATGCTTTTTGAAGGTTGACAGTGAGTGTTGCTGCCCACTGTTTGGTCTGCTGTAGTCCTTTGGGTTTCCAGTTTTACTTCGCAGTCATCATCTGGACAAACTCTGAAAGTGAGAAGGGGCAGACAAGTTCATGCTGGGTTTTTCAGGCCATCATCTTAAAAATGAGACACTTCTAGCCAAACAAATGCTGCAGCACAACAATGTCCATGGTTGAAAAGTCTGCATCAAAATCTATAAGCTATACATCTTGAAGCCAAATTATATACATTAACACAGTCATTTACATCGCCGTCCAAGGAGGCTGGTCATTCCTATGTTCACTGCTATGTGTTCAGTATTTGTATGTTAAAACACATTGAAAAAAAATACCAATTATTAAAAACCTGCTTGGGCATTTCAGTTGAAGATTACAAGTTTTAAGTAAAAGAAAAGACCAATGTACAAGTTTTATTTTTTTTTCCATTGTGAAGCAATACATGCAATCACTTAATAGCTTTAGAAAGAATGAAGAAAAAAAAAAATTAATATAGACCTTCATAGTTGACCTGGCCATCCCCATCGATATCTGCCTCTCGGATCATCTCGTCTACCTCCTCATCTGTCAGCTTTTCTCCCAGGTTTGTCATGACGTGACGCAGCTCCGCAGCACTGATGTAGCCGTTCCCATCCTAAACGTAAACAAAGTCGCTTACTACATAAGACCTACACAGCCATCTAGAAATATTATTTGGAAAGCATTATTACCCTGGCACAATCACGGCACACTCGTTATTCATTACCTTGTCAAAAACCCGGAAGGCTTCTCTGATTTCCTCCTCGCTGTCAGTGTCCTTCATCTTCCTCGCCATCATGGTAAGAAATTCAGGAAAATCGATCGTCCCGTTACCTTTGTGTCGACCAAAGATGCGAAATCTGATTAGTTCCTGACTGTGGCCATATATAGCTAACTGTGCGTGTGGACCTCCCCTCACCATCAGCATCGACCTCATTGATCATGTCCTGGAGCTCGGCCTCTGTAGGGTTCTGCCCTAGGGAGCGCATCACAGTCCCCAACTCTTTGGTGGTAATAGTGCCATCACCATCTTTATCAAATAGTGAGAAGGCCTCCTTGAATTCTGAAAAACACAAACAACGGGCACTGGATTAGTTGGGAATAACTACAAGATAGGATAAGTGAAAAAAAATCTTTTTTTTTTTTTTAAATATTTAACGTGTAATTACCAGCAATCTGCTCCTCAGTTAGTTGATCAGCCTGTTAACAGAGCAAACAATCAGAAACCATAATTACTATTTTACTAAAAGGTAACAGCCTGGAAACGGGTCAATCTTCATGGTAGTTGTGTTTTCCCCAAATATCATAAATATCCAAAACAGTACTAATGGTTTAACGTGATGTTTTCGAGTCAAGACGCATTGCACTTTCTGATTGGATTCAAAATTGCTTGTACAGGAGTCTGGTGAAAATGGTCACTATGGATTAATACAGTGTGGTTTAATAGATTTAAGATTATTTGCATCTGTATAAGAACTCAAGCACTGACGAACAGCTTTGCTATTGGAAACACTCCATTAGAACATACAGACAAAAAAAAAAAAAAAAAAAAAAAAAAAAAACACTTAATGACATCATAAACCTCAAGTAACCACCAGACTGAATGGACTAATTGAAATCATCATACTAATGTGAAAATAGAGAACTGGAACCATTAAACCAAATCTCATGTGTTTATTTATTTATTTTGGGGGGGAGGGCGTGCTTTGGTCTGAAGAATGACAAATGAATCCATAACCCATCACCGTTCTGTTGTCCCATCACTTATGATATATAGTCTGCGTATATTTTACTATATTTGATGACCTGATGTGAGGCTGCGTAGTTTAGCTAGTTAACCATCTCTCAATATTAAATACGCATACATACTCCTTAGCACAGTTAGCGTTAGCTGTTAATGCTTGGCAACTGCCGGCTGACCGCATCGAGCGGACTGCGTTAGACCTGAGGCTTAATCCCATTTGAACGCTTAAGAACTAACAAAATGGGATATTAAGTGCTGATTCTCGCTTCTCAAAAAAATAAATAAAGTTATTCAGTCGATAAATACCGATTCAAGTAAACGACACGGAACACTAGATAGATTAGCATCACGCGCTTTGAGCTTAGCTACCCGCCTGGCTAATCTAGGTAATGCACTGCAGCAGTCAATTCAATTGTGAAGCTAACTTACTAGTTAGCTAAACCGTTTCACTCAACAAGAGCCATGTTTCACTTCGTATTTTACGTACAAAAGCAAAAGCGTTATTACTTACCATTGTTACTCGAACAGTTTTTACGTTCTTTATGGAGATGAATTACGCAGCTAATTTAGCCTCTGTTCCGCTTTCCTTTCCCGCAGCTAACCGCTGTGCGCCCAAATTTCAGGATCACTCCGCCTCCGTTCTTGGGTCGAAAGCGGGCCGCCGCACCCCCTAGCAACCAAGCTGTCGCTATGGTGCGCCTGCGCCAGATCGCAATGAAAGCCAAGCAAATCCGACAAAATTCAACAAAATCGATCCTCTGATACCTGTTGCAAAACACGAACTATTAGTGTCTAATATTTCTTCTCGTGACTGACACAATAAAACAGCTTATCGTTCTAAATAACAAATACTCTAAACCTTCCTCTCGAAATTTGAACAGCCCTATCGGTGGGTTTATATATAGACGGTGGTTGGCGCGTATCAGCTGACCAGAATGAAACGATTCGATTGGTTCCCGTCCACCTGCAATGCGTCAGGGAGTCACTGAGGGGAGGAGGCGATGCGCAGGATTCTTAAAGACACAGCCCCATACTTTGCGGTACACCTCAGGGATGGTGTCCAAGGCTTGTCTAAGTAGCCTTCGTCTTAGTTTTAAAATAAGGACATTAGCCCTGTAGGCGGGGTTGTACGAAATAAACACGTTACGACTGAAACAAAAAGCTGCAGGGGTGCCATTATTCATTGGCACCCCACCTCAGACAACTTTCAAGCCCTACAAAACAGGTTCCCAACCTTGACCCTAGAGCCCTAGACTACCCTCTGTCCTACACATTTCAGTGCTTTCTGCAGGACAGGGTTGGGAACCTGTGCTCTAGGGTCCCTATGATGCAGGTATCCCTGACACATTTCATAATAATGAAGTACATCCATTTCGATAACGCTTATCTGCTTAAGCTGGGGCTTATACCAGGGAATTCGGGGCACAAGATGGACAACACCCTGGACAGGGTGTCAATGCATTGCATAATGCATTGCAACACAGGGGAAGTGCACAGACCTCTGCTGGGGCAGGGGCAGAAGGACCAAAAAGGGCACTTAATAAAATCATAAAAATAAATAAATAAATATTAATGTACCAAATGTATTGTTTTACAGTGTTTAAACAATTATTTATTCAATAAATCACCTGTATTTAAAGCAGTACTACTCATCTGTCTGTTGTGTTGTTAAATATTTGAATAACCTCCTCATGGTTAATTGGAATGTCACACTGGATTGAGAGTAGCAGTAGGTCAGAGAGCCTCTCTTCATTACATAGACTTCAAAGTCTGGATTTCACAAGTTTTAACTTTGAAGATGACCTTCAACTGTAGATGTGGACATAATGTGGTATATAATTTTAGGAGTTGAGAAAGAGAGGGGAAAACAGTCTCAATCTCAGTGTCTTTTAGGCACTTGAGAATTTCCTGGACATTACTTTTGGGAAAGGAGTAGGATGTTAAGACCTGGGAGATGATATTACTAAACATTATTTACTTTTATTTTACCAAGCAAAACAGAGAGAATCAAGAAGATAAGCATATTTAATTCATGTTGTAAACTTTGTATTATATGGATGAAAGTGCTAGCTATCACGAAATCAAAGATATGAATGCCTGTTACACGTTAGAAACTTGTACTTTCCCCAAAACACACATCAAACTTAAAAGCATTAAAAATTGTCATTAAATAAATACTGTCTGGTAACTTATACTTCAATAAGCACATGAGGATGTGCTAAACTATGCTACTATCATTGAATGATCGTGTAGTTGAGCACCTCCTCCCACTGCCACCTTCCACTCCACCTCTGCCAACCGCTCCACCTACCACCAAACCTCCACCTAATGCTTCTGACAAAAACCTCATCATGAACCATTGAACTATTCATTACCAGTTTGATAATATTTTATATTGTATTTATTATTGTTAAGGGAAATAGTATGAATTTATAATACTTAAATATAATTTTATTATAAAATATTTACTATGACCAGAAGGGCACATTTACAATAATATACAGAAATAATCCCAAAACCAGGATCACATGGACTCCAAAGCTGAACTCTAAAGAAAATTGCTCTTAATGGGAACTAAGCTCTTTTTTGTATTTTACTGAAGCAGATCTTAATTTATGATTACACTTAAGTTCTTTGGGTTTGCTGTTTATCCAATACCACCTACCACCCCCCCTCAGCCAGGACTGCACTTGAGCTTATTTTAATGGGTTATGATAGACAGGTAAGATGGAGCTCTCCTCCTGCATAATGAATTGATCTAAATAAAAATCCAGACAATTTATATCTTACCACTAGAACAAAAGTATTGCTGGTAAATGACTTATGATTTAATCATGATTCAGACTCCTGACAGGGGGGGGGTGTTAAAAAGGTTAAGAAATACACCAGTATCAGGAATACTGTTCCATTTTTATTTTTAAGTGGTACTTGCACAGGGTTTACAAACATCAGATCAAACTCAGTAACATTTTGCACAATAACAAAATTGTATTACAACCAATAAAACCTTTAAAAAGGCTGAAACTTGGAATGTTTTTTTTTATATTGTATAAAGAAAAAAAAAATCCACTGGTCTTAACTTACAGGGCTTTGATTTATGCACACTTACATTAGTAATGCATGTACTATATTTCTATTTTATTACCCAATTCTGCACATTTTAGCACAATGACACCAACAATTTCATAAAAAGGTAACAATATCCAACAACCAGGTTTTCGTCTACATTCATGTAGAACAGCTTCTGTTTATGCAATATAAGGGAACTTGAGCATAACAGCCTGTTGTGGCGCCAGCTCTAATTGGGCCAAGTTAACGAACTGACCCGGGGCCATTTCCTCTTTATTAGTACTAACTTCGACCTTGGCTTCCTCTGGAAGCATTTCGTGGCTCAGCTGCAGACTGGCTCGATCTTTAGGAGAAAAGTTGAATGCAACTAGGTAGCGTTCACTCTGGTCCCATGTGCGCAAGTATGCGAGAGTACTGGTGCTTTTGTACAAAGGTACATAATCTCCATGCAGAAGGGAGCGCTCCTTCCCCCTCAGGTCACTCACAGCCTTGAAGAACATGTGCAGAGAGTTCCTCTGTTCTACCTCAGACTGCAAAGCAGGGAAGTATAAGAGAATAAAATAAGTCAGAGCTTGACATTAAGTTTTTAAATATTACAATCTAAAATGGTAGGGGTAGACAAACCAGCCTAATTATTTTACTAGTCTATTACTTTCTAATGTCCATAAATGACTTCAATTTAACTTGACCTTATAGTGCCAGAAGTTTATAAAAAAGAAGGCACAAACCACCATTTACACAAACAAGCCAGCTAGACATAGCAGTGACTTGGCAAACAAAAAGAACCAGAGCCCATCCAAGTAATTCACATTATAGTGGACTAGCCAATTCATTTTCAATTTGTCAACACCTGGATGGAATTCATTTTCAGTACATGTTGTACTGAAGTTAGTAATTCATTACCTTCTCAGTCTCATTAGTGTTTGAAGAGTCCCAGATCATCACTGGATTGGTTGTACTCTAAATCAGGATGGAACAAAGTCAAAAAACAAGACCATATGTGCCTTTCAATTCAGATCACCACTCCACTTTCCCAAAAGACATGCAAGTCAGGTATTCTTACCTTATCCTTTAGTCCAATTTCATCACCATAGTTGAAGATGGGAGTACCAGGCAAGGTAAGCAGTAGCAGCTGGTACAACTTGATAGTCACAGACTCCACCATGTTGGCCAGATGTCCCCCAACACGGTGACCCAAGTTCCAAGCCAGCCGGCGCCCATTCTGGGAATAAAGACTCTGCACAACTTGACCAATCTCTGCACCAGATTTGTTTCTCAGGACATCAGAAAGGAGCAAATCCACACCAGTCTGATTCAACAGCTTATTCACCTCATCAGGAGAGGTTGCCTGGGTAGCTCCAATTAAGACCCTATAATCAGAAGGGAGAAAGGAAAAGGGGGGAGAAAAAAAAGAAAATAAGTCTCAAAAATCAGAATAGGAAGAACGCTACAAAACGGTATAGCTCAAATACTGAGCACAAAGTTACAGCCAACAGATGAAGTCCTGTAATGATTGCAGTGCAAGACTGATCCTCACTACAGTATGATCTCAAGATAAGCATTGCAACAGTGGGCTTGTGTTAGTGTTGGGTCTGGTGTGAAAAAATACCAAGCCCAAGACTCATATTTTGCATTTATGGTAATCATGGATAACTCCACACTTAGCAGCTAAAGACATCTTTGCAAAAGCTACAGTAATAAGTGATGTGCGCTTACTTTTTCTCCTCATCTTTAGTGTGATTATCAACAGTCTCCCTTATGCTAGGCCAAAATGATGGTACAACACTGGAAACGCGCTCAACACCATATAGCAGGATACCATCAATACCTTTCTTCAACCAGTAATCAGTAGCAATCTGAAAGAAAGGGGGGGGGGGGGGGGGGGGGGGGAGAAGAAGGGGGGATAGGGTGGCTTAACACCATAGACATTTTGAGGAACAGTGAGAAACAAAAAAAAGGTTCATGATACAAGTGCTAATCATTCATACTTTGACTTTTTCAGTCACATTTGTCACTGAACTTTTGAGGAACCATGGCTCAGATCCTTTGTAGTTTGGGGTCAGATCCAATACCACAGCGATACCTAAGCAAAGGCAAATAAGCATTGCAGTTATTCAGTAGTCTAGTATGCAGAAGATATTTAATTATATAGCTGCACTTAACATTACTCCTGTGTGCAAAACAAAACAAAAAAAACCCCACGCACTTTTCTTGTGTGCTGCCTTAATAAGTGCCTCCAGATCAGACAGACTGCCAGCAGAAGGGGTGAGCTCAATCAAATTCAGGTCTTCAGACTGATCAGCAGTGGACACATGAATGGGACCTACAATCAGTCCCTTCACCTTCAGTTGTCCCAAAGCACCAACCTTCGTCTCCAAACCTGATGAGAAGCAGCATTGATGAAATGAAGTTAGCTTGTTCATAACTGTTTCTCGAGGTGCACGGCATGTGCCAGTTTACACCACAATCCAAATCTTAAGTGACTAAATATTTGAAATCCTATACAATAACACATTTACATACTTAGCATTCCATGTGTAAAAGCTGGTCTTGCTATGAAAAATACATGTTAATAAGTAGTGTCTACACATGCACCTCTTTATAACCTGCATTACCATATGCTGAGTTCATGACAGGGAATTTTCCAACTCAGAACCTCCTGCTTCCCATATTAGATTGCTCACATGGGTTCAGTTGTCAGAAATAAAATGAACGCTCACTATGAAGTGTTTATGAAAAGCTTAATTTTTAGTGGATGTGATAATTCACTGTTAAGAGCAGTCAGAGTAAAAACACTTGCAGAAAGCTAACCAATATTGCATTTATCCAAGGACCACCCAGTATTTAACAGACTGCAATATAAAGAGGAACTCAAAACCATGAACACTGCCATGTTGAAGTGACCTCACAGGATCACAACTCAGAAGTCAGCACTCAAAAAAAAAAAACTCCAAGTGGGAATTACAAGTTGGAGACCCATTCAAATGGATCTTTCATACTGGGAAGTCAAAAACTTCCCAGAACCTGCTTAGTCATGAACACAGCTAAAATCTTTAAGAAAGATTGCACAACCCCTATATTGTGTCCCTCACACAAGCTATTCAAGTCTAGGGCAGTGTTTGAAATAGCTTGGGGCATGAACGATCACCACAGTTGAGTCACAAGAACAGGAAATATCAGCATGTGCTTATGAGTATTACCTCCCTCACAACTAGTGTAGCTGAACTAAGTCTATGAAACACCCTGACATTTAACAGGCCACATCTTTCATTTAGTACATTCCCTTACCTTTAAGGCCAGAAGACCCTGCAAATGCATCAACATCTCCAATCTGATACAGGGGCCCTGAATCCCACCAGTTAATCTCAGGAAGTGGCTTGCACCGAGGCGCCTGTACAATGATGACAACAGCACCGGCGAGCATGCCAAGCCAACCGAGCCAGAAAAGAATGAGGAGCACCCATCTGGCCCGCACCCACCTACACAGAAAAAGAAAAAAAAAAAGTTACAATTATCTGTACCATCACAAAACTGAACCAAAACATGAAGGAGAAGTATAAAGGACAATGTGGAAAAAACAACTTATAGTAGTCATACGCTGGAGTTCCAGCAACTTGTAACAGCTCCTCCTTGGACAGTCCAGTGAATTTGGATTCCTTCTCATCAGGAATTTTGACCTTCACGATGCCGTTTTTTACTGCCAAAGCCGAATTGGCATCACCGTTTCCGGCGGTCATAGGCTGCCTTTCCTGGTCAACATCATTCAGCTCCACGTCCTTCATGTCGACCTCGGCATCTTTGGACATCTTGACTGCTTTCTTTGATTACAACCTACAAAAGTAGTAGTGTAGTGGTTCATACACCACACTTTCTAGATGTATAAAAGGTGAAGTCACGCAAACGGGAAGTAATGTTGCATCAGTATAACCGGAAGCATAGTCAGCCTCCTTACAGTGAGGTAGGACAAGGACAACGGAACTGGGTTACTTTTTTTTTTTTTAATTACAACCATTAAAAAAAATATATATCCCCCAAAAAACAACCCGTAACCAGTCCAAAAAATTGCAAAAATAAAGAAAAAGAATTAGGACTAAACTATCAGGGCTAAATGTATAGCTTCTAATACACGGCGCATCCAGTAGTCAAGCAAATTAAATCACAAAAAACACAAGTATAACTACTATTTAAATGTTTTTGGAGAGAGGAAGAAGAAAAAAAAGTGTATACATTAGTGATAATGACAATAACCGTGTTTATATAACAAGCGAGTATACCCGAGAAAGTCGCGTGCGGCGCATTCGGCTAGAAAACCGGCTCAGACCAGATATGCCTCATTAAAGCACAACCAGTGTACAGTTAAACAATTACAGATACAACAGGCTGAACTGAGAAATAAATGCCAAGAACCATGTTACTTAAGAACGTAATCGCATGGTGTAGAGATTTTAAACGACTCACTTCAACCAAAGATGCTAAACAAGCTGTGCTAAATAATTACCTATTTGAAAAACGATTTTTTGTTAGAATTAATATTAAACTTAGCATAGAGATATTTACCGTCAATATACTGAAGAAGAAATTGCGCAAAGATTTTTAAAAAATTGTATCTGAAGCTTATTCAAGTGGTTCCTCGCCGTGTTTTTTTAAGTAATAGTGCTGCTCAGGCTTTTTATTCAGGTTTCACACTAAGGGCGGCTCCATAAACCGCCTCTCAAATTTAAGGTGGAGCCATTTTCAAGCTAGGCTGCATGATTCCTTTCAGCTAAGCTACGAACAGCTACCGAACTGTTAAAGTTAGATTGTTTGTGTTATTCTGAAATATATAGCAGCTATACAGTTTTACCTACGTACATCTACAAGGCTGATCCGGTTTGTCCCAGATGCTTGATGTGATGTTGCTGTATTGATTGGGTTCAGATACACTATTTTAATAATAGCAAAAAATTCCGACGACCATTTTAATTTATATTAGGATTAGATTTTCGCCAAGTTAAACCTTGCGCAATTAATCTTATTCCAGCTTCCAAGACTGACAATTATGTCAAGATAAAACTCTTAACTTAAAAAATAGTCCACCTTAAAGGGCTCGTTTATTGGGAGACGACCCCCCCCCCCCCCCCCCCCCCCGTCCTCACACAGGACCAAACAAGTCTGCGATTGTTAGGCATTGGATTTCATTCTTGGAAAGGCAGTGGTAAACAACTTTAGATTTTAAAATAGGTGAATTAGATAACAAGAAATAACAGCCTCACTTTATGTTTGTTTACAAACTCATATTCAGTTCTTTAACAAACACATGGTTGTGATTGAAATAACATGTTTACATGCTGATTTCCTTGTCAGTGAAAAATGTTTTACAGGTACATGTTCTCCTTCTCCAGAAAAAAAAAACTCGGGGGGAAAAAGGCCTGTACTAACATCTTGTCCTCCGAGCTGCTGGAATAAAGCCGTCCTACCAGGAAATCATCCTGCAGTGGGATCCAGCAGTGAAGTTTACAGCACACATGTATGAGCTCTAGTATCGTTTGAAACTAAGTTTAGTCTTATAATAAAAATAAAAAATGAGTACACTTGTGTTTTGTATCTTATTTCTAATACTAAGACAAACCAAAATCAGACTAGTTCATGATGTACACCCGTCCCCCAGAGTGGGGGCAGGAAAAAGGATCACATATCATGTAAACACCCTGAAGCAAAACAGGCATGTGGTTCTGAGCAGTTCTTACACAGAACACATAATAAAGGAAAGGCATGCCATAACTCAACTGGTCACATAAGCTTTTAATAAGGAAATTATTTCCAGTTCTACCAGTGACAAAGATGTGCTGATGAAATCATTCTAAATGGCACAAAACAACTTTTTTTAAAAAGACTCTTATTTTATATTTTGAGAATATAAAGGAACATTTTATGGGTTTGTATTGATTTATGTCTTTCAGCCAAGAACTAAATAATTAGGATAAATATCTGCTCTTCAACAGTCTTGATGGAGTCCGCATTTTATTTCTCTATTCCAGTTTAAAGAAATTGTGGGAATACACATTTAAAATCACAGTAACTGGGGCTATCACCTTTTGTCTGCCATGGCTCTTGGTGCCCCTGTCCCATTCTTTGAATTGGTGGCCATTGTTTATGATCATCACTACTTGAGTTAAGTGTAAATGCAGCGCCCTAAGTTTGGACTTTTCTTTATGATAATGAAGTTGTCTGAGTTATATAGCTATGCTGATTGGATTAGATCTGATGAAACTCCAGAGCGCCCGATGCTCCCTGGGATTGGCTCCAGGTTCCCCCACGGCACTGAAGAAGGAGTAAGCGGTAGAAGATGGATGGATGGATGGATGGAAACTCCAAAAACTCTTAGATTTCTCCCCACTCTCAAAAACATGCTAGGTTGGTGGATTTCCTGAGATAAATTGCCGCTGGGTGTGAATGTGGGTGTGAATGTGTGTGTGAACGTGTGTGTACCTGGTGCCCTGCGATGGACTGGCCTCCCATCCAGGATGTATCCCCAGTTTACGCCCAGTGTTCCTGGGATAGACTCTAGAATCACCTGACCAAGATAAAGTGCTTATTGAAGATGAGTGATGATGAATGTATTATTGTAGAATGCTTCCATGAGAATTTGTAAATTAAGCAATCATCTCATTCATGCAGATATGGTACTAATTTTTTCAGAAGGAAGAATTTGTGGTTATGTTTTGCTAGCACATGAATACCGCATGAAAGTGCAAGTAACTGTAATTTCTTTATAATTTATTGGTCCATTGTTAAAAAAAGAACAGGTTTTGGAGAACATAAAACCATAGAGATTTTTTCTCATAGTGTAAGGTTGTTGCTTCAAATTTTATGTTAGACATAGAGTTGTGTATTTTAAACATTTATTGAAACAATTCAATGACTACTCTTAGGCTTCTTTACTCGTATATTTCAAATGAATAGTTTTTGGTCTCAGTGCAGGGCATATGTTGAAATTCCTGCTTGCGGTTATTGCACCTACATTCAGATATGATGGATAGAGATTTCATTGGAAAAAAATGGAACATTCCTTTGAGTGTCTCTCAAGTGAGGAAACCCCACAGGAAAACCTATGATCAAACTTTACTCAGTGGGGAAAAACAGGATGACAAACTGAGTAAAGTAATGGACCATTAACCCTGTGACGTGCCTACCATGTATAATATGTCCTAGCAGCACATATCCCAACCATTAAAATTAATGATAGAATTTATCAGTACAGCCTTAATGTTTATGATAAATGCTTATGATAATTGCTCATGATTTTTAAAGTCGTTATTCTGTACTCTTTGTACTGTAGACCAAATACAGGAATGATATCTTTCTGAAGGAGTAACTTAAGTGCAGAGGTGGAAAAGTACAGAGAAACTGTACTTAAATAGAAAAAAAAATAATATGGTACTGTAATAAAATCTTAATTAAAAATAGGCAAAAATGTACTTTAGCGAATGTTCAAAAGTATCTACATTTAAACATACTCAAGTATTTACGGGTAAATAATAAATTTTTTGAACTGATTAATCGATCATGCCCAATCCTGCTTGACTAGCTAGTTTGCAAAGCAATCAGTCATAAGGCAATTATTTTCTAACTCAGACAATTCTAGAATTTGGCTGACCGGTTAGCTGTTGTTTAATGAGAGTTTTGGTTATTTGCACTCTTGTCTAGTAGATAACTGAAAAATTTATAAAAACTTAACTAGGTAGAAAATCTAACTAGCTAAATTACAAAACCTAGCTAGCTAATTTACCCAACATAAATTTAACGTAACTCAAAATACATCTTTAGTATTCACATTGAATTTTAAAAGCTGATATTTAATTTTTGCATTGGAGGGGAATGAGATGCCTCATCCTGTATGAATTGGTAATGCCAACAAAAGACAACATATTACTGAGAAAAGAAAATAGGAAACATTGTGTTTAAGATTTATACAGTTATTTAAATGTCATAATGATTTTTTTCTCTCTTGGAAATGTATTTATTAATTGAGTAATAGTACAAGTATGCAATTTCAATATTACAATTATATGCAATTATTCAAAATTGATTAAAGAGCAAATCTGTACTTAAGTACATTAACAAAGTACAATTACTCCAGAATGCAGCATGGCCCACATATGTCAATACTTCACTTGCTTTTGCTCTGAAACACTAAAACATGTTATCACTGTTTGCCCGGAACATTGTTCTGTTACTTTTCATTAAAGCAAAGCTGTTAGTTTGTTCTTTCTGTCCTGCAGTACAGTGTGTCAATGTTATCTCACGTTGGAAATTAGATGTCTAAGTATTGTAGTCAGTGACCTTGGTTCAGGTCTGATTAAATCATTCTCTTCCCCCAAAACACATTGACTGCTAAGGTATAGTTTAACTCCTCAGTTTAATTATTGATTTTTCTTTGTCAAAACTAAGCTCTAGTATTAGTTGATTAAATATTTCTCTTTAAATTTCAGGAATCAGCATGCATATTTTAGTAGGTTTGTCAAAGGCTTTGGTTTGTCCTCATGCCTATTTCATGTATTTAAACAAATAGTAGAGCCTGCTGGTTAGAAAACTTTTCAGTTCACTCAGCTCAACAGCTTATGGACTAGAGCACAGGCTCTCCCAGCCCTGGTCCTGGACTACCACCTGTACAGATAAAAAAAAAACAGTACTCCCTTGCTTTAACTGGTGTTAATATCATATAGTGAGGACACGGTGACTTAGTGGTAGGCATGTTTGCCTTGCACCGCTGGGGTTAGGAGTTCGAATGCTGCCTTTGTCCTGTGTGTGCAGAGTTTGCATGTTCTCCCCGTGTTTTAGCGGTTTCCTCCAGAAACTCCGGTTTCCTCCCCCAGTCCAATGACATGCTTTGTAAGCTGATTGGCATTGTCCAAGGTGTTCCCTGCTTTGTGCCCCGACTTCCCTGGGATAGGCTCTAGGCTCCCCTGTGTAAGCAGTATGGAAAATAGATGGATGGAATATCATATAGCCTTTAAGGAAGTTTGGGATAGCTTTGGTAACCTGCTTTTTGCAACAAACAGATCCTAGTTAAATCTGACTACCAAAGTTCCCAACCCTGATCCTGGCGTACCCCCTGACCGTTCTGCACATTTTAGTGTTTTTTTTTTTCTGCTCTAATATCACCCATTCTAACCCAGGATGATATATTCATCATCTGGTTAGTTGAACCAGGCATGTTGGGAGCAGGAAAAACACAAAAACGTGCAGTCATTGGCTACTCCAGGATCCGGGTTGCAAACCTGTGGACAAGACTATGGAGACCTTGTTTGTTTGTTTTTTTTGTTTTTTGCAACAAACAGATCTGATTTGGTATCAGATTTGGTATTCAGATTTCCCTAGGATCTGTTTACAAAAGGCGTTACCAAACCCAGCCCAAACTAGCTTAAAGGCTATGAGTTATTTACATTTCAGTTAAAGCAATTGGTGGTAATTTATTTACGATTCAAAATGTGTACAAAAAAAACATAACAAAAAGTGGCTTCTAAAGATGATGAGTAAGCAGATGGCTTTGCGACCTGGTTGTGGCTACAGCTGCTGGCAATGTTAACAGCTGAGCCTGATATAACTTCTCTCCATCCGCTACATAAGGAAATCTGAGGCCGTTGAGCGCATGAAGTGTCCATCATTCCACACTTAGTCTGAATGAGTGCATCATCCGGAACTTACAGCGCACTTTGTTTTTTGGGGGTTTTCAGTGTGAACACGCGAACTACACTATTCATACTACAAAATGGCGTAGAATAGTCCACAAGTGTACGATAAGGGACTCACAGCGCAGTTTGAGTATTGAAATTCTACCCCTGTCCAGCAGAAGGCAAACCATTCCGAGAAAAGCCGAACACGCAGGAAAGGAAGCGGAAATAGATTTGTTCAAGGCGGGATCAGGAAGTTGAGTTTTGAACGCTAGCTAGTTACAGTTCAGAATATTGCAGTGGACTACAGCGGCTAGAACTTTCACTGGCTAGGTAATGAACAAATAGCTTTCTTTATTTTATTCAAAGGAGTTAAAAAAAAGGAGGAAAACATTGTTTTGAAATATGTCTCATATATCTGAAGCGGAGTAAATAATTCGTTTATATGGTGAAAAATGTAAGCTGGTATTATAAAACGCTGCTCTGCCTGTGTGCTAGTTAGCGTGATCTTTGCGCTAACTGCATCGAGACCGACTGCTATAGAAAATATTAATTTAGTAATGTTCATTCATTTGAGTAACGTGTATTCTTCAAGCTGTGCATGTTAAATATCACCTTTCATTTGAGTATGTTTCAGCTTTTAACGTTTTAAGCCGTTAGCTAGCTAAATTGCTTATCTGTACCATTAGCTACCAAGTTAGTTAGCTTTCACATTCCTCATAAGAGGTTTCGCTTTCATGAATCCCTACTGATTATTAACGGCGGTTGCTGCAAAATATATCAAGTATTAAGCGGATAAATGTTTCGTTATAATGTTTGTTTAAAAAAAAAAAAGAAAAGCTTTTCACGACAAATGAGACCAAGTAGATATCTTTTTTTAAAGCAAATGAAATTTGCTTCGTTATCAGGTTGATATTACGTCATATAAATAATTGGCCTAGACGATGTGTGTAAATGCGCGGGTGTGCTAATTTATTTTTATTATTTATATTTTTAAAGAATGTTTAATCCTTAAAACTCATCTGAGTTACATATATCGACCTGAAATACGTTTGTGTTATTACTAACTTAATAATTTTTTCTTTGTGAATGAAAGAGGTTTTGTTATTATCTATTAGAAAAGACAAATTAGTTAAACGACCCTTTGAGTTACAGGTATTAGAAATGTGTATTAGTATCGTTCGGCTCTTTGAATCGATTCTTTTGAGTGAACTTTGAGAGCCGACTCTCACACGTGAGTCAAATGTTTTTTGTTTGTTTATTTCTTTGTAGGTGTTCATGCTATTACTCATTGGAACAAAGTCACTTGAATTAAAGAATGGTCACTGATGCCCTTTCGAAGTGTATTCTATTAATGAAATGCCATAAGTATTACATTCATGCTTGATTAGTCATGATTTAATAGGTTCTATTATTTCACACACAGTGGTTAAAAACAATTCAGTGGTGTGATGTATTGTAGATGTAGTATGTGGTGTTTCTATTTTCTTATTTGGAGTGACAATGTAAATTTGGTCATAAAAATGTATTGAAGAATATCTGTACACATCTTGCAGGACTGATTTGACTTGAAGGGAAATCTGGCCATATTTGCATTCTAGTCAAGAATATGACTGTACTTCTGTTCTGGCTTTGTGTGAAAGTTGACTTTGGAGAACAAAGAGACCAGGCATGTGTCGGTAAACTGATTATTTATTACTTCTGTTAAGGTCAATAGTAAGTTTTATTTATATAGCACATTTAAACACAGCAAAGCTCACCAAAGTGCTGAACAATGTAAGAAAAAGTTAAATAGAAAACAGAGTAAAACCAAATAGAGACAGATAATAAACAATAGTAAAAACTTAGATTAAAATGCCTGGGAGAAGAGAGAAGCTTTCAGCCTCTTTTTAAAAAATGATAATAGAAGGTGCAAGGTGGATATCCAGTGGCAGTTGATTCCATAAACTGGGGCAGTGACTGAAAAAGCTCTATCCCCCTTAGTGTTTAAACAGGATCGAGGGACATACAAAAGAAACCTATCAGAAGATGTTACAAATCTTCTAGATTTGTAAGATCTGTGGAGTAAGAATATCTTTGAGAAGAAGATGCTTGATCATTAAAAGTTTTAAAGACAAACAACAGAATCTTAAACTGGATCCTAAAATGGACTGCGAGCAGTGGAGCGATGCTAAAATTGGGATGACATTTGCCTTGGTCAGCAGCCTTGCAGCTCCATGTTGAACCATCTGGATATAAGCAAGAGATGACTGAGGAAGACCCAAGTACAATGATTTACAATAATCTAAACACGATGTGATAAAAGCATGAATAACCATCTCCAAATCTTTGAAAGACAGAAATTTAAGTTTAGAAATAATCCATAATTGATAACTATTCTTAACCACCAAATTTATTTGCTTGTTTAAGCATAATTCTTATGATACCAAGGTTCCTAACCTGGGAAGAAATTGAGGGGATCTTATTGCGAAGCTCATTAATGAGACCATCTTGCGGGACCAAAAACAATTATTTCGGTTTTGTCTTCATTAAGTTTGAGATGGTGTTCCCCAAGAACGCATATATAAGTTAAGAAGAAGTGGGCCCAGAATGGAGCCTTGAGGTACAGCACTAATAATAGGCTAACTAGGAACCAACCAACCAGGAACAATGAATAGATTTGTTTTGCAGTTATGTTATGGTTTTTCTCCTTCTGTCTTTTCAGTGTGATCTCTTGAGGAAAGGGAAACGCACCTACACCAGCAATGTCGTCGACATCACAGAAACACAAGGAGTTTGTGGCCGAGCCCATGGGTGAGAAACCAGTGATGGCACTCGCTGGAATTGGAGACGTGCTCGGAAGGAGACTAGAGGAGAAAGGCTTTGATAAAGTGAGCAAACTTGTTTAATTGCTTAGAAAATGTTTCTTTAATAACAGTAGTTACGCCTAGATGATACGTACAACTATATGTATAACAGAAGCACATATTATGTAACTACATAAGAATCAGCATCAGTAGGCACACAAGCGATTCTGGACATTTTATAACCTGTATAGAATTAGTAAGATTCACACCAATCTGTAGTTTGACTGTATTTGCATGCTCACACCACAGGACTTTTCTTTCCAATTTATTTATAGTTGTTTTTTATACTACATAGACCGTTTGTGTGTGTGTGTGGTTAGTATGTACGTACAGGCACAATCAGAAAGGAAACCGTATGCCGTTTTAGGAAAATAATCAGTGGCGAGTGGTGCAATGTGGCCTGACCTGCAGTGAAAGTTACCACACTGAATTTGATTACTGTTATAAGAACTCACATCTTCAGCTTAGTTGTTTATTTCTCTGGTACCACAGCATTTTGATGCTGATTACACTTCATACTTTTTATCCTTTTGTAGTTACATTTAATGTTGTTGGAAAAAGCTTCATCACCAGCCACTTCTTCTCTCGCTACACATTAATAGGGTATTTTGTAATGTTACCAAGTCGTTGGTACCAAGTCGTTACAAAGCGCTGACATTGGAGGTTCTGTTCATAAATGTTGTTATTATTAATAATAATGTTTACTTTCTATAGCGCCTTTCCAGAGCCCAAGGACACTGTACAATAGCAATATAGTAATACATGAACAATGATGGGCAAACACAAAATGTGGAAAAACAATGAACAATCAGAAACACAGAAAATGGAAAAGCACAGTACAGATAGTACAGTCACTGAGAGAAAACGCATAGCAACACATTAGGACAAATAACACTGAGAAAACCGATACCTTTTAAGTTGAGATTTGAACTCTGAGATGGATGTGATTCTGCAAAGAGTCAGAGGGAGTGAACTCCAGACTTTGGGTGCTACAACACTTAAAATGTTAAACAAACATTTACCTACAGAAAGTTTCACCATATCAAAGATTATACAAATGCCTTTTTATTTTATTTTTTTGTTAAATAACATGTCTTGGATTATGTGGCACGTCTGCCTTTTGAAGTCCCTTAGCTGTTGCTATAGAAAGATAACACATTTGAATGAGGGTATAGATATAAACCTATCATTTGTTATAGCTGGAACTACTGTAAGAGCTACAGTTGTAGAAAATTAACCAAGACCTTCTGTCCAATCAAGTTGGAGAGATCACTTTGTGGTATGGTACTAATGTCACGGCGCACCATGTTACTCCAGAGAGAGACCCAATGTCCTGTTACAACGGCAAGCCTAACCTGAAGTGATGCATGTGTATTTACATGTGTAAGATGTGCTGCTGCAATCCAGCTGTAACAGAACACGCGTCCTCAGGAGTTACCTTAAAGCAGTGTGTCTAGTTTGTGGAAATACTCTGGTGTTCGAGATGTTGTGAGTAGAGAAGAACTAATGGTACTTTGTTGCTTTCACGTTCTGTTCTTCTCACAGGCATATGTCGTTCTTGGCCAGTTCCTGGTGCTGAGGAAGGATGAAGAGCTGTTTCGGGAGTGGTTAAAGGATACCTGTGGGGCAAACTCCAAACAGCAAGGTGACTGTTATGGCTGCCTTCGAGAATGGTGTGACTCATTCCTGTAATGAGTTTTTTTGCTGTATTTTTTTTCTTCCTTTTTTTGGGTAGCTTGTGTGTTTGTTTTTCTTCTTATTTTATTTTTTTCTTTTAAACATCGGTTTCCCTTTCCAAAAGATACATCAGCAGTCGGCTCGGCTTTAGCACTACAATATGGGTAGGATTTTCAGACACAGACATAAGGATTATATTGCCTTGTGTGTTTTTATGTATTGGAACTACACATTATTTTGCCAAAATTTTATTGTTTTATACTATCTAATCAACAACATTGTTAAATGCTATCCATGGCATGAGTGTAGCTGTTTTGATTCAGTCCTCCTGGTGCTGAACATATCGTGCGAGTTAAAGCTGCGCCTCCCCGATGGGTTTTCTTTATGGAACGGACAGCATCATTTTATGACCTCACACAGACACAATGTTGAAGTTTAATTTTCATTTCTGCACATGTTTTAATTGAAAATCGCTGCAGTTGTATCTCATCATTAACATGGAGGTTGTTTTAAAAGGATGTTCACAATAAATGTCGTTCAGCTGAACAGCTGTTACATTTTTATGTTGCAGTGCTCTTTTCATTCTATCAGAAATGCCTTAACAAAGAAGTAAGTGATCATTCTGTGTATTAAATGCTATCTAATGGTGGGCAGACCTGAACTAACACCTCCTGCATTCAATCCTCACATGTTTTAACGTGGATTACTTCTGAAAAGTGAGTTTTAAAACATGGAAACACTGGCAAGCATTTACTGTGAAAGGGGAAATGGATAGAATGAATTTTGTTTGTTATGCATTTCTCTTTTGAATAAAATTATACTATGAACCATTGAAGTAAACTCTATGGTGTATGCAGGGTTGGGAGGGTTACTTTAAAAATGTATTCTGTTACAGTTACAAATTACTTCATAACAAATCAGTAATGTAATCCGAATATCACAACATGAAAGTAATGTAATCTGTAATTACAGTTGGATTACTTCAAGGTCTCATATAAATAAAATCAAGAGAAAAACAATATGATCTAAAATACTTTAATTAGAGCTTGTTTTAGAGCTGAAAAACGTGCTCAGTGTTTGGATTTGTCCTAATAAAATAAACGGCAGTCACAACTGGGAAGAGAGGACCAGAACTATAATAATGCATCTGTCTATGTTGTGTTATGTGAAAATATTAATTTCTTTGGTTTTAAAGAAGAAAAAATTGTAATCCTCATAATATTCCTTTTTAACAAAATGTACATGTAATCTGATTACTTTATTTTTTGACATAACTGTAACGGATTACAGTTACCAGTTTCTAGTATTCTGATTATGTAACGCCATTACATGTATTCCATTACTCCCCAAGCCTGGGTGTATGACACACAGTTCATATCAGTTCATCCATCTGAGAATATTTTTTATTATTTCTGCACCAGTTGCTGTCATAGCTTCACGTTTTACGGCAATAGTTCTGTCAAAAATTATAGAATTACACTCTTAATAGAAACAGTCATAATTACAGTACTGTGCTACAGTTTTAGGCTCATGCAAAGAAATGCTGTAGAGCAAAGATTCCTTCAAAATAATGAAATTAAATGTTTCTACATAAAAAAAAAAAAAAATGAGTAGTAAATGAAATAGTCAATATGTGGAATGACAAAAAAAATCTAAATAAAAATAGTAGTCTATAGTACAATGAGTGCAGTTTTATAAGGAAATGAGCTGTAAGTTTTATTGAGCATCTTGCAGAACCAGCCATAGTTCTGGAGAATTTGACTGTTGCACTTGATTATTTTCGGAGCAAAACCCAGCAGCCTTCATGTTTTTTGTCTGAAAAATGTCTCTTATATAATCTGTTTCTTTCTTTACTGACATGCTTTACTGACATATGTTGTTTAACATTTAATGTTGTGGTAGAAAACTAATGTTTGGGAATCTGAAATATTTTGTAATGTAGCAGATAATGTACCAGTTATAAAATAAAAAATCTCTGACAAAGTTTGTACTAAAAAATAGGGTGTATCAAAAATGCACATCAATCAGCCTTGGGTGCCCATGACCCTGTCATCGGTTCTCTGGTTGTCCTTCCTCGGACCACTTTTGATGGGTACTAACCACTGCATATGGGGAACACCCCACAACACCTGCCGTTTTGGAGATGTTCTGACCCAGTCGTCTAGCCATCACAGTTTGGCCCTCGACAATATCGCTCCTTAACTGCTTGCAACACAAACTTCGAGAACTAATTGTTCACTTGCTGCCTAATGTATCCCACTCCTTGCCATGTGCTATTATAATGAAATATCAACATTATTCACTTCACCTGTCAGTGGTTTTAATGTTATGGATGAACTGTGTATATA
Source organism: Ictalurus punctatus (assembly GCF_001660625.3). Lineage (NCBI taxonomy): Eukaryota > Metazoa > Chordata > Actinopteri > Siluriformes > Ictaluridae > Ictalurus > Ictalurus punctatus. The sequence continues at coordinate 12,770,440 of NC_030433.2, read as the reverse complement.
CACACATAAATACTGTATGTTGGAATTAAAATGAAGTAATGACTATGAACACAAATACAGATTTTCAGCTTTAATTTGAGGGTATTTACTTCCGAATCTGTGCAGTAATTAAAACGCTTTTTTTTTATGTGATTGCCGCCCCCATTTCCAAGACCTAAAGTAATTGGACACACTCACAAATGAAATTGTCATTTAAGCATTCACAAGTGGTTTCCAGATCTTTGAAATCACCCCTTCTCACTGTTCATCTGTAGCCATAATGAGTCTTTTTTATATTTATCACATATACATATGCACAGTGAAATTCTTTTCTTTACATACCCCAGCATGTTAGGAAGCTGGGGTCAGAGTGCAGGGTCAGCCATGATACAGCACCCCCTGGAGCAGCGAGGGCTAAGGGATCAAGGGCCCAGCAGTGGCACCTTGGCAGTGCTGGGGCTTGAACCCCCAACCTTCCTATCAGTAACCCAGAGCCTTAACCACCAAGCCACCACTCCCATGATGAAAGATCATTCTGAAAATCAATTTGCAGGTGTAGTCAGGAAAAAAAGGCTCTTATATTTTAGCTAACTGTGTTAATACACAAGAAAAACTTGTAACGTGGGCTGGCAGACTGACTTTTTTGGACACGCCTGAACTAACACATTTGGTGTCTGATGTATGTTTGATAATGCTAATGTAGGAAGCAGTAATGGAAGTCTGATGCACAAAATCTTCCAGAAACTCTTGCTTCAAGTAGAACTTTAGTGACACTATCTGCATCTGCAACATTTAATGGTACAGATCTGAGTTTAAAATTCAGAAGCCTAGGTTTGGTGTAACAATCTCAAAATGCATTAAAGAAACAAGTGATTCTGGTTTCCCAAGATGGCCGCTCCCATACTGTTATAAATGGATGTGGTTTGAGAAGGATACTTACAGAAAAGATGTGATGTGCGATTAGGGATGGAAAATACTCCAGTAATTCTATTTGTTACTATACTTAAGCATTATTTTGGCATATTTACATTAGACTTTTTCATTAGTTGTAGTAAAATTGAAATTGAATATGTGTACTCTTTCTTAATTACATTTCAAAGTACTCCTTAGAAATCTTGACTGTCTCTTCTCTCATCCAGCCAATCAGCCAATGACTGTATGCTACAATTGAATGGGCTCAGGTTAGCATCCAGTCAAGTTCTTCAGTGTGGAAAAAAATCTCAAGAATGTGTGAATTTTACTCATCAGCAAACTACGTAGCTTGAGTCATGCATACGACCAGCAAACTTCCAGAGATTGAATAAAAGAAAAATCCTCTTCTGTTTTAGATAAGTTAATAAAAGTTATGTTTCACATGAAAACATGACATTAACTTAATTTCATTATGTTCAAAAAACTTACTTCTTAATTTCTGATACTTCTATACATTTAAAAGTTGACTAAATACTTTTAATTGAGTAAGATTTTGATCTACTATTACCAATACATTCACAAGTATATTATCTCAGTACTTTTTCTGCCCTTGGGCGAGATAGATGTACTGGACTTATATACTAATATACTGGACGATATTAGCTTTGTAGCATCAGTTTAAATCTAAAGAAGCAAATTTTATTTTATTATGATGCTTGTTTGTTAACCCTTTACTTCATGATGTTGCCATATATCAACAATTATTTTATCTCCAATTTGTTGATAGGTAATAATACAAAATACTATTTTCATATACAACTGTAAAAAATGTCAGAATGTCAGATGACCAAAACATGTTTGGATCTAATTTTTGTTTGTATTTTGAGTGAGTAAATCCATCCACATACTTTTTATAACTGTAATTATTTTCTAGAAAATCAAACTTTTAAATGCTTAGAAAACGTATACTCCAATGTATAGTCTGGAAAATGCAGTAATTGGAATTGCAATTTCATACATTTTGTGTTATATTTGAATACACGATACTTTCCACCATTTTACACTGTTGCCAACTATTTACCAACTACCCCTAGCCCCCTCCCCTATATATATATATATATATATATATATATATATATATATATATATATATAGAGAGAGAGAGAGAGAGAGAGAGAGAGAGAGAGAGAGAGAGAGAGAGAGAGAGATGTGTGTGTGTGTGTGTGTGTGTGTGTGTGTGTGTGTGTGTGTGTGTGTGTTATCACTTGAACAAGTTTTTTTTTGCTTTAAATGTAATAATTCATGCAGTAGAGGGTAAACTTACAAGAACACAAACTGTTTTGGTGATATTTTTATTTTTCATTTAATTGTCTGCAGTATTTTTTTAAAACCCCAGATTGGGTCACAAGTTGTTTTTCTGTTTTTGTTTTGGTTTACAGTTGCTTGGGCTCTTAAACAAGTGAACGTTTTTTATCTAACAGTCTTCTCCTATTCCGAATTTGTCCTGCGTGTGAGATCGCTGATCGCTATTTCCATTTTGAAAACCCTTTAGCATATGTTTCAGATGATTTTTAAGGGTAATTATAGTATAGATTGGTGCATCCCGCCTGGCCAATTCCAAAAAAAAATTAAGCTCTCATACCTTTTTATCAAAATCTACACACATACAGAGCCACTTAAAAAGAAGCTTAAAAAACCCAAAACGTACAGAATTTAGAAATCACGACTGTATACCGTGTGGGGGATAAAAGCAATATACATGTTACTTAAATGTGTAGTAATTGAAAAAGTTTAAATAATAAAACAACCAACCGCAAAACTTCATTTTCATTTGTTAGAAAAATCATGTGCTTGCATATGTGCGTGTAGCATATGTGTGTGTGTGTTCACCGTATACACAATTTAGTATAGTTATATTTGTGTCATTAATTTCTATTTAATGCACACCTGCCTAATAAAATTGAGACTTAGTGTCTCCCATAGAACACGAAAAACAGCGTAGCACAAAATGTCCTCACACGTTATGGATATTTAGCCTTGTCCACAGTCAAATGATCAAATTCCAAAACCAGAAATTTAAAACTCACATTTTTTGGTGTTGTGTGTGTGTGTGTGTGTGTGTGTGTGTGTGTGTGTGTGTGTGTGTGTGTGTGTGATATGAGCATACACAAATCAATCATCTAAATGAGGCTAATTCGATTCTTGCTGATTTCATGCTCAGAGGAGAGCACAGAAGAACTTTTTCTCCCTGAAGGGGTTCTCTGAGGTGGGCACAGGGGTGATCAGGGGGTCCTCGCAGGCGTGAGCATCGCAGTAAGCCATCAAGTCTGCGGCTGCTTTCGATACCTGCGGGAGCAGGAGCAGAGCCATTCAACAGTGTTTGATTCAACCAATTTCTTAATCTCTAGGACAGTGTTTTTCAATCCAGTTGTCATATAAAGTGTTATTGCTTGGTTCAGGTGTGTTGGCTGGGACAAAACCAGAATGTCTGAAGAGTTTCTGATGACTGTAAAACTCCACTCTAGGATCCTGTATACAATTAGAAAATGTGATTCTTCAGATGTTCCTTGGATAGTTTTAAGGTAATTTTAAGGTCCATAAAGGGGTTCTAATGGAAACCCTCTGTGAAAGGGAAACATAGAAGCTTTAGGCATTTTTCCCAGTGGAGCAAGCCAACATAGATTTAACCTTTGGAGAGGAAAAGGAGGTGAGCAGAAATACTTGACCATGGAAGTTAAATTGCCTGAGTGGTCTGGGGTCTCTGCACAAGGGCAGTAGGAAAATGGAACTAAAGAAGGAAGAACAATTGGAATGAAACACAAGGAATAGTTATGCCAAAATATATATATATATACATACAATAGTTCTTTTACCCCAAATGCTTTCAATCAGCTGGGACAAGTTTGTTGTCTAATGCTTGCTTCCTTGGTTCTTAATTATTATTATTATTATTTTTTACACAATTAATAATTATAGCTTAACAATGACATTGTAAGAATGTTTATAATGATTTGGTCATTACTATTAGAAATACAGTATAATAGAATTCGATAATAAATAATGAAATTTTCTATTTAGAACTTTTATCTCACACTTGAAGGATTCCATATTGAACCTTTTTAGGAACCTTAATGATCCAAAGAACTACAGAAGAATGATTTTGAGTGAGAGAGACGTCCAGCAACATTAGCCAGGTTTATAGATGCTTTTAACTACAACTAAATGCTTCCTCATGGTACAACATCAATGTAAATAATTTTCTTTTTTCTTTTGTGTTTAAAATTTCTTTGTCACTTCAACGATTTTATAATATTGTAACTCCCTTAACAGTAACTGAATCAGTATAGCGCAATGTCATGCAAATGACCGAACAAACTAAAGCTGTGTCTCAAATGTACTTCTCGAGCTTTTAGTATTAACACTAACAGATTTTTTATGTTTAGTGTTTGAATTTAAAAAAATTATGTTCCCTTCAAACCTACTGAAAAGTCGGTCCTGAATACAAATGTAGAGCAAACAAGTAGCCTCAATATGTTTGAGCATGCTTTTCGATTTGAGATGCAGCTCATGACAACAATCACGATGGCGACAGAAAGTTTTAAACAGAAGCTCATGTGCTTGGACATGGAAACCTGATGGACTGTGATGTTTCAGCTGAGACTTGCTATCTAGTGGATGTTACCTTTAATCTGCCAGATGTGCATAATTATGTAAACAGATGATCACTTGAACAATACTTCTTGCCTAGCTGATGCACACGCAAGCGTAGTCATGCCTGAAGCATAAACCAAGGATGCTTCATCTGGAATTAAATTGCACCTCCTCATTCCCCTTCTGAGGAAGCGAGGAAAAGACGCAAGGAAAGGAATAATTCATATACATAACAGAGATTACATGCTAAATTATCCCTAAATAAAACATTATTGCCCACTTATATGTTGATATTTTGGCCTAAACAAGATTCTACTCCTCACCTGACTGCATATTAATTGTATATTTAATTAAGATGATTAATTTTGTATTTTGTATAAAAATCGTGTGTGTGTGTGTGTGTGTGTGCATGGTGCCCAGCGAAGGACTGGCGTTCCATTTGGACTGTATTTTCCTGGGATAGTCTCTGGATTCACCACAACCAAGGATAAAAGCTGAAACTGAATGGATTAATGAATTTTGTAGCCTATTTGTGGTTCTTGCTATTGTATCATTTATTGTAATTTGCTACACTCTAAAACAAAAAATAATAATACTTGAGCATAGGAAACACCTGTGTATCTTTGCTCTAGATGCCTTGTATCTCCTCTATGCTCGATTCCTATGACTGCATTTTAACAATTGGACCTCCTTAAAGATGGAGGACTTTAATCGATTTCCGGGTCACTTGCTGAACGAGGTAAGCATCATTTAGAGGGACACACCCCATACCTTATTGCTCCAAAACTAAAGGAGAGAGCTTTGAACAACAAGCATGTATTGGTTGTGTAGATTCATGCACATTTTCATTTTGGGTTCTTTCTTTAAATGACTGCATGACCTGCGTAGTCAGGAGGGATGGCAGAATTAGGCCACATCTATTAACCTGATTCCAGATTTGTGAGTGCATGTAATATTAATTATTCTGCGTGTCTGTGAGTGGAGGAAAGGTTTAAAAACAATCCCCCTCTCTCACCTTGATCCGACAGAAACTGGCTTCGATTTTCAGCTGTTCCACCAGCTTCCTGGCCTGACCGACACTCATGGTGCTGTTCACAGGGGTGTCTCCTTTCATCCTGCCGTATACAGACATCCATTCATTGGCAAAAAAACAGCACTAGTGTAACACACTAATAACACACAAGTTGCATTTGAATGTACATGAATTGGACATCTTAATTGCCTCAGGGACACACCTCGGTGACTCCCCATTGCTTCATTAATTATTATGCACAGTGATCTGGTTTACAGGAATCATGCAGCGATAGATGCAAAAGGAAGGCCAGCATCTCATGAAGCCCATTCTCTCCTTCACCACTTACATCTCTCCTGTCCTTTTCACGTGTCCTTTCGTTAAGAGACTCACCCCTACTAGTGTCAATTACTACTTCCTTTCTAAAACCAGCCTGCCCTGGAAAACCTAAACCTCACCTTGATAAGTGACAATCAGAACGCAATAGATCACACGCTACTGGAGAACAGCAAACTCCTTGCAATCACCATTATTGGTACATTCAGATCTAGTCCTTTAGTTCAAGTACTTGTAGCTAAATTAAAGCATCTATATTTATATTTATAGGTCAACTCATATGAACTGTATTCTTGCACTAACAAATCAATAAGGATATAGTAGCATTTTAGAATATTCACATGATGTTTTCTCTAGATATACACCTGTATTAACCACCGTCAGAAGGCAGAATGCTGGCTTTTCATATTCATAGACTAATAAACAGTTACAGCATCATATTTCTGCAGCATATTTCTCAGAAACCTCCAGCAACTAAAATCTACAGATTTGTTTCCAGTCCATATATCATGAATTAGCTGCAGGTAATAAACTGGGCCAAACGAGTCCATGGCAATAATGGCCACTTGTATGCTATCAACTGATTCCAAATCAAATCTGATTGAATAAATGAACTGAATAACATCTCAATGAACATCATGTATTAAAAGCATATTTCACACAAGTGTTAAAATAGAGAGCGTCTTTCTGATTTCAGAAGATGCTACAGAGCAAATTAAGGACGGACAAAGGAGGAGATGGACGGAAAAAAATGACAACTCAAGATCTGTTTCACCCAATGTAGGCCCTTCTAATTTTGCCCCATCTCCCCTTTATCTCTTCTGTCCTACCCTTGTTGTGTTCCTCTTCTGGTGCTCGCCCTCCTCTTCTCTCCTTATTCCTTTTCCCCTCTGTGTGTGTTTTGTCTCTCAGTGCAGCCGGACCCCACCCTCACCGACAGTATGGATGCTTCCCGGTTCTGTCCAGTCCAGTGCACTGCAATTCTGATACACTGAGCACCAGGCTCCTGATGGATGCATTAAAAACGCCCCTCTGCAGTGAGTAGAACAAGCCAGGAAGAGCCTGGGGGGCTTTACTATTCTGCGGGTCGGTCTGTACCATTTCTGCTCCAGTTAGGTAGGACGAGGGGGAGGTGATGTGTGTTTGGATGAAAATACACAGCACAAAGGAAAACCATATAAACGATAAGCATGTTACATTTGGCATTAAACCAAAGTGCTGTAAGACCTATATGTGTTTGTTGTGTGTATTTTTGTGCACCAGTAAATCCTGTCTCTCATGGCGCTCGTTACCATGGGAACTGCTGCAGTCTCAGCCTCTTTGTGTGAATGTGTGGCTCCATTTTGCCTCAGTGGTCTCTCCCACTCAGATATTCCAGCTCTCTCCATCTCCATATGGTCACATTAACATCTCAGCCTATTCTCCTCCCCCCATCATCCATTCCAGCTCATGTTACATTTATGAACACTACTTTATGCTGAGACTGTGTATGTGGAAATGCCTCCAAGCTCACAGGCACATCACAAGCTACACTATAATTCACATCTTATAGAGAGCTATGAACAGTAGGATCTAAAAAGATTCATTAAAGCATATTATTAACTAAGATTACAAAACAATTTATTCACAAATTAAGAAAATATTTTTCACATTTTCATCATCATATGATTTTTCAGAAAAAAAAAAAATCTAGCGTTGAATTTGCTTTTGGATTGGCTTATGCTACAATTAATATCTCCATTTAAAAGGCAAAACTGATTTTTTTTATATTATATAAATATTAAATATAGTAATTGAAATCTAGCACAAGAAGCTTCTTCGTAGATTTTATCCAGATTTTATCCAACACTTTACTTAGCAATGTTTTGCTAGTTCTCAATGCTTTCAGAGATATTTGTGGGGTTTTTTTAAACAAAAATAAGAATGTTTGTATTTAGTTTGTTTGCAGTTGTTATGTGAAATATAATGTAGTAACTCCACCTCTAATTTTGCATTATTTATTAACTCTTTTATTAAAACTTATTGTGGAAACTCTCTCCACCCTAAGTCAAACATTTCAGAGACATGGGATTGTGGATGTCAAAAAGAAATTAAAGCAGACATTGTAAATTCATGCAAAAATACACTGGCTTTTATACTCTTCTGAGAGAGTGAGCTCATCTCTAGGTGGGGTTTTCGCCACAATTTTATTACTCCTGTCTAGATGTTGCCTTAATGGTTTTTTTCTCCTTAGTTATACTGAGGACTAGATTCTGATTTATTGCTGATTTTGTGCTGTGCAGAGGAGCACAAGGAGACACAGAATACCACAGGATTTTTCTAACTCAGTACACACTTATAGTTATATATAGAATATAGTTTAAGTAGAATATACTCTAGTTTTTAATTATGCTTTTTTTAATATATACTCTATAAGCTTTACAGACATCCAGAGGTAGATTTGAAGTTAGAGCTCTAATGTGCAAAACAAAGGTGACAGCGACAATGAAAACTCTCTGAGAGGACATGTGCCAAATATTATATCAATAAAGGCATGATATGAATTGTTTAATGGAAAATTCTAGTATTAATTCATATTTAAAAAGAAGCTAAAGGCAATATAAAAACAAATAAGAAAAAGCATTTGTTTTTACTCCTTTACTGGTTTAGAAAAAATGAAATTATGTGAAATTATGTATTTGTCTTTGGAAGTTTCTTTACTAGCATACATATATGTTATACACTTCATTCATTAATTGTTCATTGCTTTATTCATCCTTCCATCCATCCATCCATCCATCCATCCATTCATCATACCATCCATCCATCCATCCATTCATCATACCATCCATCCATCCATCCATCCATTCATCACACCATCCATCCATCCATCCATCCATCCATCCATCCATCCATCATACCATCCATCCATCCATCCATTCATCATACCATCCATCCATCCATCCATCCATTCATTCATCACACCATCCATCCATCCATCCATCCATTCTTTCATCATACCATCCATCCATCCATTCATTCATCATATCATCCATCCATCCATCTATTCTTTCATCATACCATCCATCCATCCATCCATCCATTCATTCATCATACCATCCATCCATCCATACATCCATTAATCATACAATCCATCCATCCATCCATTCATTCATCATACCATCCATCCATCCATCCATCCATCCATCAATTCATTCATCATACCATCCAGCCATCCATCCATTCATTCATCATACAATCCATCAATCCATCCCTCCATCCATTCATCATACAATCCATCCATCCATCCAACCATCCATCCATCCATCCATCTTTCATTCATCATACCATCCATCCATCCATTCATTCATCATACCATCCATCCATCCATCCATCCATCCATCCATCCATTCATCATACCATCCATCCATCTATTCATTCATCATACTATCCATCTATTCTTTCATCATACCATCCATCCATCCATTCATTCATTATACCATTCATCCATCCATCCATCCATCCATCCATTCATTCATCATACCACCCATCCATCCATTCATTCATCATACAATCCATCAATCCATCCCTCCATCCATTCATCATACAATCCATCCATCCATTGATTCATCATACCATCCATCCATCCATTCATTCATCATACCATCCATCCATCCATTCATCATGCCATCCATCCATCCATCTATTCATTCATCATACCATCCATCCATCCATTTATTCATCATACCATCCATCCATCCATTCATTCATCATACCATCCATCCATTCATTCATCATACCATCCATCCATCCATCCATCCATCCATCCATCCATCCATTCATTCATCAGACCATACATCCATCCATCCATCCATTCACCATAACATCCATCCATCCATTCATCATACCATCCATCCATTCATCTATTCATTCATCATACCATCCATCCATCCATTCATTATACCATCCATCCATCCATCCATCCATCCATTCATTCATCATACCATCCATCCATCCATCCATCCATTCATTCATCATACAATCCATCAATCCACCCCTCCATCCATTCATCATACACTCCATCCATCCATCCATCCAACCATCCATCCATCCATCCATCCATTCATTCATCATACCATCCATCCATCCATCCATCCATTCATCATACCATCCATCCATCCATTCATTCATCATACCATCCATCCATCCATTCATCATACCATCCATCCATCCATCCATCATACCATCCATCCATCCATCCATCCATCCATTCATCATACCATCCATCCATCCATCCATTCATTCATCACACCATCCATCCATCCATTTATTCATCATACCATCCATCCATCCATCCATCCATCCATCCATTCATCATACAATCCATCCATCCATTCATTCATCATACCATCCATCCATCCATTCATCATACCATCCATCCATCCATCCATCCATCCATTCATTCATCATATCATCCATCCATCCATTCATCATACCATCCATCCATCCATCCATCCATCCATTCATTCATCACACCATCCATCCATCCATCCATCCATCCATTCATTCATCATACCATCCATCCATCCATTCATTCATCATATCATCCATCCATCCATCTATTCTTTCATCATACCATCCATCCATCCATCCATCCATTCATTCATCATACCATCCATCCATCCATACATATACAATATATATATATATATATTTTGAGAGAGAGAGAGAGAGAGAGAGAGAGAGAGAGAGAGAGAGAGATTGTGTTTAAACAAATGATCAAAATAGAATAACAATACAATAAACAAAGTCTAATATACAATACATGTGAATGGAGAAAGAGAAAAAAAGTGTAAAGTGACCAAATACCAATGGAAAAGTATGTGAAGTGTCTCTGTGACACTGGGATTGGGGACAAACTGGCCAACAGGCTATTTATTTAGATATTAGTTAGTTATTTTTCTCTTTCATTTTTCCTTTTCTCGGCTCCTGTGCTTTCTTTCCCCCTGTATCTTGCCCTTCACAATTACTCTCATTTCCTTTCATCACAGCCATGAAGACATGACAGAAACTTGAAATACGTCGCGCGCCTGTACTTTTAGTCCCTCTACACTTTCCGTATTTGAAGTGTAGCTGTCGTGTTAGCAGTTTGCTATCCATCACTATTCCTTCCACTTCCTTAGGGCTAGGCGATGTTTATTTTCTTCGAAGGTGAATATGATTATATTTCTCACTTCACAGTCCTACGTTTTCGTGTTTTGGGTGATTAATTAGGAACAGTGATGAAACTAGTTACTTAACGACTTCATTTTTTCAGTAATGTTAGCTAGCTATCAGCCCAGCTGCGCGCGCACTGATTAATGATGATGTCTAACGTTTTACTGCATTAATGTTTAATATTTGTGTGGAAAATGTGAGTTGTCAGTGAGTGTTTTTTTCTATATAGAAATGTTAGCTGGCTCTTTGTATGTACGATACCTTTCTTGGGAACATTGTGTACCCGCCCGTGTGACTAGCTCAGTGTTACAGCTGTCAGTGTGCATTTGTGAGTTTATTTAACGCTCCACACCTGTCAGGTGCAGCTGCACACATGTGCACGTGCTGTAGGTACACAATAACCCATCTGCTGCTTTACATAGTTTGTCACTCATCCATTTAGAAATGAAGCATATTCAAAATTTTACATCATACCTAGCTTTAAATTTTATGGTGGATTAATTTATGCTTCATTAAAAGAATAAAATAAAAGATTAAATGTTCCTAAATGCGTGCATGGTGGTGAAGGGGGTAGCTTTGCAGCCTCACAGCCTCACAGCCCCATGGTCCCTGGTTCGAGCCTGAGCCTGGGTTATTATCAGTGTGGAGTTTTTGTGTGCATGTGGGTTTCCTCCAGCTTCTCCGGTTTCCTCCAGCTTCTCTGGTTTCCTCCAACCTCAGAGAAACATACCAGTAGATGAATTGTCTACACTAAATTGCCTGTAGGTGTGATTGAGTGTGTGAAGGTGTGTGTACATGGACCTAGATGCATCCAGCTGTCATGTAGGTTAATATTTACTGTTTATTTTTCTTTCTCAGGTTCTTGATGATGAGAGCAGTCAAAATTCAGATAAGAAGACACCGGTCAGACATCATAGGCTCAAAATGAGTCTTCATGCATAGAAGTTTAAATGGCTGATCCTCAGTGAGCACAATGAACAGAACCAGTCAGAAAGCAAAAAGGTCTGTATGTGTGTGAGACTGGGCTTGTATGAAGAGTTTAGGGCATTCGGACAGGAGGACCTGAATGCTGATTCGACGGCTGAGGACAAAATCGGATCTGCTCGATGATGGGCCCTGTTCTGGTCTGGCTCCAGGATGTGGCAGCTGTGACTCTACTGAGGGCCCGGCGTACTCTGCTGCGGGCTGCCATTTTCTTCTGTGTGTTGGTGCTGCTGCTTTGGGTGTCGATCTTTTTGTACGGCAGCTTCTACTACTCCTACATGCCCACTGTCAGCTTCTCTACACCTGTGAACTACCACTACAGGTACTGACATGTTGTATTGTGTCTGTTAGATGTGTTCTTAATAGGTAGGACTAGAGGGTTTGTAACAGTGAAGAAGGAAGAGGGTTTTTTCATTGCTTGCTTTCATTTTAATGCAATTTTTTCGTATGTATTGACTGTTCTATACAAATTTTGTTTTGGATTGTTGTTTCTGTAAAGGCCACCTTATATTGAGCACCTTTTGTTTGACCCTGCCCACTTTTCAAGTGGTCAGAGATATTGGAACATGCGACTGACAGGTGTTTTCTTCCTGCCTGGGTGTGCCCTGTTAGATAATTGTTTAAAATGTTAATAGCTCTGAATGTCTAATCTTAGTTTGAGCCCTGGGTTTCACCTGTGACTGCAGGATAGACTGCAGGATAGACCAACGTGAAGACCAGAGTGCTGTCTGAGGGAGAAAAGCAAGCCATTTTGAAGCTGAGAAAAGAGGGAATATTGAAGCCATTGTACATGCATTGGGCATAGACAATACAACAAATTGGAATGTCCTGAAAAAGTAAGGAACCACAGATGTACTAATAACCAGACATCAGACAGGTCGGCCAAGGAAAACAACAGCAGTCGATGACACAAACATTGTGGGAGCTGTGAAGAAAAATCCAAAAACAACAATCAGTGTCATCACCAAAAACCTCCACAGGACAGGGGTCAGGGTATCACAATCCATCATTTGAAGAAGAATTAGAGAGCAAAAATATAGAGACTGTACAACAAGGTTCAAACCACTCATCAGCAGTAAGTATCAGAAGATTGGAATTAACAAAGAAATACTGAGATGGGCTATGAACGTTCTGGAACTAAGATTAACCTATAATAAAGTTATGGAAAGGCCAAAGTGTGGAGAAAGAAAGGATCTGCTCATTTTATGAGCTTATCAGTCAAGCATGATTGAGGTAGTATCATGGCTGGGGCTTGCATTGCTGCTTCTGGAACAGGCTCACTTATCTTTGTTGATGATGTCACTCGTGATGGTAGCAGCAGAATGAATTCAGAAGTCTACAGAAACAATCTGTCTTCCAATTTACAGAGAAATGCATCCAAACTAATTGGGAGGAACTTCATCATGTATTAAGAGAATGGCCCAAACACATTGCCAACTCAATAAAGGACTCCAACCCCACACCCTCCCCCTTGTAACATTTTGGTGATGTCACTGGATCGCGGGCTCTATGCAGTTATTGCAAGCAAGGCATATGCAACCAAATATTCAGTGTTATTTATATTGAGACTGTCTTTTTTATAAAACCTAAAATTTGCTCACCTAAAAACTGGGTCTGTCACCAAAGGTGCCATGTTATAAGTTTTTTTTTTTTTAAAACACATTTAGATGTAAATATGGCCTGAAGGCCAGAAATAAAAGCTCAAATTCTGATCTATTGCCTCATATTCATCTTTTGTTTTCAAACTCAAATGACTTCAATGTATAGCAAAAAAAAATAGAATTGTCCTTTCTGTTCTGATACTTGGGAAGGGACTGTATATACGTATTATTTATGTATGTATGTATGTAAAAATATAAGTAAGAATATATCTGAATATTTTGTTTCAGAAGTGATTGTGTGTCTGCCAACTCAGTTCTCTGTTCCTTCCCAATGGCTAACATCTCTCTCCTAAAAAATGGCAAAGAGCAGGTAAGATCCTCATATTTATTGTTTATTCCTTCTCATATAAAGTGTCTACAAACATAATGTACAGCCCTACTTTCACTAGTTTTCCTCATTTCTTTATCAATCTGTATTGCCTGAAGTTATTTAGATGTCACATCTTTATCCAAAAATCATGTTTATCTTGAAAGACAATTCAGTTTAATAGTAAGTAATTCTGTCTGTGCTGTAGGTGTTGATGTATGGTCAGCCTTATCGATTCTCGCTCGAACTGGAGATGCCGGAATCACCCGTTAACGAGCAGCTCGGCATGTTTATGATCACAATGTCCTGCTACACCAAAGACGGAAAAACCGTGTCCACCGTGTCTCGCTCTGTGAGTAAGAATTAAAACTCACATTGCTGTGCTTTGCTTTGATTTTCCATTACATTCCTCTGTGAACTAGGACATGTTAGGCCAGCTGTTTATAACTTTGTGGTCCAGTTGTTTAGAACCTGTGGCATATTTGGGTCATGAAATCAGCTGATTTTTTGTGGAATTAAAAAAACAACTACCTGTCAAGGTCCACAAGAGGGTGCTCTGTACTTTAGTGTGCCCAGAATTCTAGGTTTGTGATTGGTTGAGTCTCAAAATATCACCACTGCAGCATTTCCGTTCCCAAATCTTTTCAGTCCCAAATTGGCTACTGGTAATATTAAAGGGTTTAAGCTGTGACAGCTGTAGGACGGGGAAATCAAGGCAAATTGCTTTATGCCTTAAACCTGTTTACGCTTGCAGTGTTAGTAATAATATCAGGAGGTGACATAAAATTCTACAATCTCATAAACTCATCTTTTTTTTTTTTTTTCTTTTTTTTTTTTCAGTATAAATACGATTCTAATTCAAAGCACTATAAAAATGTTACCTAGCCTAGACCTCACACAGCATGGATTACATAGTTGAGTGTTAATAGTCCTTCAAATTAGTCAATAAGCAAAAGAAAATGCGCTTTTTTCCAGACTCCACAGGTCTCTGTTAAGTCCCCGTTATATGAAGCATAACACAGCATTATTTCTTGCCTTGCATGGATATGGATCTGAAATTGCTTTCTATTTTAAACTGGAATCAGGATTATAAATGCAACTGTGTGTTTTCCGATCAGGCCATGCTGCATTACCGCTCCAGTCTCCTGCAGATCCTCAGTACCTTGGTGTTCTCACCAATGCTGCTCACCGGCCTTTCAGAGCAGAAGCAGCTTATAGAGGTGGAGCTCTTCTCTGACTACAAGTCGGACTCTGTGAGTACAATAAATTTAAATGAACTCCAGACACACAGCTATGCTGTTTAATTCAGCAGAATGTGTTAAAACTGTTTGCCTTTTTTTTTGTTTGTTTCGAGTAGTCATAGTCTAAAATAAGCCTTATGATTCTTTATTGATATCAGAGACAGATTATTGTAATAGATTGAAAGAATAAAGTCTTAATTTTCCTCAATTTCTGTTTTTTTTTCCCTTTGTAGTATCAGCCCACCATTGGGGCTGTGATAGAGATTCAGTCTAGGCGTGTGCAGATCTACTCTGCCCAGCTTAGGATCCACGCCTACTTCACTGGGATCAGGTGTGTACCATGTCCACCTTTCACAGATTCTGCTACTTTTTCAAGGTCACTGTATTATTTAGCATTTACTGTATTTTCTATCGAACTGACCATGAACGAGTTATTTGTGGTGGGCAGAAATAACACAAAGAATAACATTTTTAAATCAAACATATAAAAATTACATGTTAAATAATAACAAATATTATTAGTCTCGGCTTATAACATTGTTCTCTCTCTCTCTGTCTCGGTCTCTCCACAGATACCTCTTGTATAATTTCCCTCTAACATCAGCAGTCATAGGAGTTGCGAGTAACTTCACGTTCCTCAGTGTGATTGTGCTGTTTAGTTATCTGCAGTTCATCTGGGGAGGATTGTGGCCCCCAGAGCAGGTCAGAGTCCAGGTATGACATCTGCACTCTTCTACAAATACCTCACAAATCCAGATGTTCCTCTCCCAAATCCAAAGATACAGTCAGTTCCAGGTTTATTGGCACACTTGTTAAAGATGTCTGTGGTTAATTAGTGTCAGAGATTTCCCTCGAGCACTCGGCATGCATAAGCAGCTCGCTTCACTTGGCGCGCCTGTCTGCGTGGTCACATCTTTATTTTGCCACATTTGTTTTTGTTTTGGTTTATGTCCTGTCTCCACCCATGTGCTGTCATTAGTTGTCTCTTGTAATGTGTCTTCATTGCTCATACCTGTTTCCATTTACCTTCTTATTAGTTTGTGTATTTAAACCCCTGTGTCTTTTGTTCTTTGCAAAGTAATGTTCAGCGTTTTACCGCCTGTCTCTACTGAGCCTTTGTTCCATGTTTTGGGTTTCCTGTTTTTCGACCTTGTTCTTTTCCCTTGTTTGCGTGTTTTTGGTTTGAAAAAAGCTTTTCACCTGGTCACCCCAGTCCCCTGACCTAAAGTCCTTTGAAAGGCTATGGGTTGAGCTGAAGAAAGGACCCAAGACCTTTTTTAAACCGTAGGTACCAGGGATGCCGACAGTTCTGAAGCAGACTGTATGTGGTGATTTCTTGTTCTGACTTTTCTATTTCATGTGTAGGTAATGATGGGGGACACAACACGTCTACAAAAGAGGAGAGAGGAAGCCCGGAGACGCATGCGCACAACAGCTAGTGCACCAAGTAAGAACCCTACATACCATAAGAACCCTTGTCTGGCATATCCACTGCAGTCCTTTTCAATATGACACCATGTTCGATACATGATCAGTACGCAAGAAGTGATGTACTGCAAAGTTTTAGACCTTCAGTGCGTTATTGGGTGAAAAGGTGGGCGTATTTCGATCCTTGAAATAGATTGTGATTCAGTATTATGCAAGCAGTTACATTTTATTGTGCTGTATTTTCATAGGTGAGTATGTTGGGTGTGAGTGAGAAGTCACACCCCCTTCAGCTAAATAACAAGATAATAGTATACCTCAGTATATAGGGTAGTACACTATTGTGGTGAATGTTTATATGGTATCAGTGTTTGTTTTTTGCATATATTTTATGTAATCTTGCAAATATTTGCTAGACCTGAAGTACGAGAAGGACCAAGATGCACCTGCAGACCAACCAGCAGAGACTGAGCAAACTGAAGGTGAGTTGCTCAGAATAAATGACTGTGCATGCATGCGCATTTCATGTACGCAGTGCTGTGAAAAACTGATTTCTTCTGTTTTTGTGTATCTCATACTAAATTCTTTCAGAAATTATAACGGAATTTAAGAGAAAACAAAGGCAACATTAGTAAACACAAAGTACCGTTTTTAAATGATATTTTTATTTGTTGAAGCAAATAAGTTATCCAATACCAACAGAAAAATGTATTAATTGTGATTGAAACTGCATTCATAATGGGGTTCAGCTGGACTAGACGCAACCTGATTATTGCAAACCTTATTCACTCAAATCAACACTTAAATAGAACTTTTTCAACAACATGAAGTTGGTTAAAAGGTCTTACCCAGTAACACACTATACCAAAATTTTAAGAAATTCCAGAAATTATGAGGAAGAAGGTGATTGTAATGCATCAGTCTGGGAAGGGTTACAAAGCTATTTCAAAGGCTCTGGGACTCCAAAGAACCATAGTGAGAGCCATTACTTCCAAATGGAAAAAAGCCAAAGACAACATCAAAGGAATTACAGGCCTCTCGCATCAATAAAGGTCACTGTTCATGACTCCACGATCAGAAAGACACTGGGCAAAAATGGCATCCATGGAAGAGTGGTGGAGTGAAAACCACTGCTAACCCAGAAGAACATTAAGGCTCATCTGAATTTTTCCAAAACATACTTTGATGATTCTTAAACCTTTTAGGAGAATGTTCTGTGGATTGAAGAAAAGTGAAAGTGGAACTGTTTGGATCTGGCGTAAACCAAACACAGAATTCCGCAAAAAGAACATCATACCTACGGTCAAGCATGGTGGTGGAGGTGTGATGGTCTGGGGATGCTTTGCTGCTTCAGGGCCTGGGCAACTTGGAATAGTTGAGTGAAACATGAATTCTGCTCTCTACCAGAAAATTCTAAAGAAGAATGTCCAGTCTTCAGTTTGTAAATTGAAATGCAAGCGAAACTGCATTATGCAGCAAGACAATGATCCAAAGCGTAGAAGTAAGTCCTATAAGTAAGTGAAAAACTGATCTCCAGTTATTGGAAGCGTTTGATTTCAGTTATTGCTGCTAAAGGTGAAACAACCAGATTTTAAGTTTAAGGGGGCAATTAGGTTTTTTGTTTTTGTTTATATATAACAAATATATATATATGTTGTTGTTGTTGTTCTCTCAAAGCTCACAACTGAAACAAGCAGTCAAGAACATTAAATGTCTGCATCAGGTGTGTTTGTCAGGAGAGAGGAGAAATTGAGTCTGTCTGGGGATCTGAGCACTGTCTCTGAAAGCTCTCCCAGTGTAAAAATAAGGCAGGTTGAATGGGGCTTTTAGCAAGTTTACTGAGAACATGTAAATTTTCTTATGTTGTGGAAAAGTTAGAATAGCACTCTAACACCATTCAACACTTTTTTTTTTCCTCTTTCTTTTTTTTGGCAGGCGCTCTAGACACACTTGGTGCGATTAGTTCACTTGGTGAATCTTCACCAAATGAAGAGAATCGTAAGTAAACAAAGCGCACGCACATGCTTACATGCGTGACATGCCAAGAATGTTAATCTCATACATCCTGCCTTGCTGCACCAGATCTTAATGTTCCACATGTACCAGAGATCAATACAAGTGATGATGCTGAGCTTGAGAAGAGAGCCACACAGGACACCAGCTTAAGGCAAAGACACGGTCCCTGGATGCGTCTGTGAGTTCTCTTTTAGTGAAGGTCAACACGCTTGGATACTTCCTCTTGAGTTACATTAGTGACGTGTGTGTGTGTGTGTGTGTGTGCATGCACAGACAAGCCAGATCATAACAGATTTAATGTGTGTGTACCAATGTGTGTTACTGATAAAAGCTTGTTTTACAGTTTACCTCACTGAGCTTTAACATTCCCCTCAGCTCTCCAGCTATGTCTGAAGCTCGCACTCCAATTAGATTTTCATAGGACTAATTAGTAATGCTGATGTATATACTGTATTTATAGCCAGTGCTTATTGTTCTTCATGCACACACCGCTTTAAATGCACGTAAATTCTTTTCTTTCACTTGTAATGAAGGTAAACAGTTGCAGATTCCACTAATTTGGTTTTGAATTCTGAACCAAACTTGCTGCTTTGAGGTCAGGATTCAAAAGAGTCATTTGTTATATTATACTTTTATGGCTTTGGGTAGGGCTGGGCGATATGACAACAATATCCTCTCGCGATGCTTGAGGACATTTCAACTATACATGAAACGTATCACGATATATAATTTAGCTAACAAGCTGTCTTAAAAACAGTAGTAAATTAAACTAGGGCTGCAACTAACGATTATTTTCATAATCGATTAGTTGGTCGATTTAATTTTTTCCAGTTAATCGATTAATCGGATGGGGGGGGGCAAACTTTCAGTACCGTTTTTTTTTGTTTGTTTGTTTGTTTATTTAAAATAAAATCCACAAACTGAGTGTTACAAGTATAAACCTCAGACTAAAACTTTACACAACTGTTTGTCCAATTATATAAGACTAAAAAGAACCCAGTACACACACACCAGAATATATATTATTCATTTAGGACTGTAGTTTAATTCAGTGCTTTTTATGCATCCATAAAAATAATGCATAAATACTTATATATATATATATATAAGCTTATATTATAATAGTATTTATGCATTACTTTTTATAAAAGGTAACGTTGACATAAACAGTAAACTGAAGAAAGTCCTTGTCGGTGACTCTGGGTGTCTGCTAAAGCTAGCGGCGTCGCATTACATATATGACGTCATGCGCCGTCGACTAGGAAGCGGCTTGTACTTCCGCTAGTAAAAAACCTGCTAGTGTTCCTTTTGAGCCGATATTACATTTTCTAAAATTCATACACTAGACAGAAGCGTACACAGTGCATAGTGTAAGTGCGTCATTTGGGATACAACTTTTACTCTACGAAGCTTGTTTTCGGAACAAGTAACACAATAATTAAACGCACCCCGTGCCGCACACAGACCAACTAATCCATAATGAGATTCGTTGACAACGATTTTCATAATCGATTATTATCGATTTTATCCATTAGTTGTTGCAGCTCTAAATTAAACAAAAAAACATTAAACTTAGTTTGATGATACTTTTCTTTAAAGTCTACAAAGACAATGAAGATTAAGTAAAAAAATGGTCAAATCAGTGGAATCCATTCAGTACCGTTTAATTTGTAATTATTGAAAAAATGCATCATCATACCAACAGTATCTCAGAAAAGTGATGATCGATATCATTTTTCATGATATCGATATATATTGATGTATCGCCCAGCCCTTGCTTTGGGTTATTGGTTTTAATTTTGTTGTGTTAAAGTTAAAGTTGGTCATAGGTCAAAGTAATGTATTCTGTGTGTTCATGTAACACCATTACTAGAAAGCAAATGAGTATTTGAACAAACCTTGGAAATCTCCATTGAGTTTGTTTACAAGTCCCATCTGTCTGTATCAAGTGGTAAACATTTGTTTGTTTGAGATTTTAGGACTAAAATGAGGGATATACTTTAGACAAGTATACAGATTTGTCTAAACAAAAATAAGTAAATGGTACCTTTTATTTATGACACCATGTACCATTTGAGGCTAAAAAATGCACCCTAAAAACAGGATTTTGATACGATGCGAAAGCTGTAAAGACTGTAATACCATGACATGGGTATCAGTTGTTCCAAAGATTTTAGAAATATGTGTGGTGACCTGGGAAAATCAGCAAACTGGCTGACAAACAGCCAAAAAAATGCAGGGAAAAAAACCCCTATAACATACTGCTACTTTAAGAAAACAAATATACAGTCAGGTCCATAAGAATTTGGACATCAACTCAATTTTAATAATTTTGCCTCTGTATACCACCACAGTGGATTTGAAATGAAGCAATCAAATGTGATTGAAGTGTAGACTTTCAGCTTTAATATTTGTTAAAGGGGTTTAAAAAAAAATAACCATTTAGGAATTAAAGCGATTTTTACAGGCTCAAAAGTAATTGGACAAACTAACAATCATAAATATAAGGATTATTTTTAATACTTGGATGCAAATCGGGCGCACGGTGGCTTAGTGGTTAGCACGTTCGCCTCACACCTCCAGGGTCTGGGCTTCGCTGGGGCCCTGTGTGGGCGGAGTTTGCATGTTCTCCCCGTGCTGTGGGAGTTACCTCTGGGTACTCCGGATTCCTCCCCCAGTCCAAAGACATGCATGGTAGGCTGATTGGCGTGTCTAAAGTGTCCGTAGTATATGAATGGGTGTGTGAGTGTGTATGTGATTGTGCCTTGTGATGGACTGGCACCCTGTCCAGGGTGTACCCCGCCTTGTGCCCGATGCTCCCTGGGATAGGCTCCAGGTTCCCCCGCCACCCTGAAGAAGGAGTAAGCGGTAGAAGATGGATGGATGGATGCAAATCCTTTGCAGCCAATGACTGCCTGAAACCTGGAATCCATGGATATGACTAAATGCTGAGTTTCTTCTCTTGAGATGCTTTGCCTCCTTCAGTTGCTGCTTGTTTGTGGGTCTTTTTGCCTTCAGTTTTGTCTTCAGTAAGTGAAAATCATACGGTCCGATGACTTATGTTGAAGTCATCGGACAATTAAGAACATTTAATTTATTTGCCATAAGATGCCCTTGGGTTGCTTTGACTATATGTTTTGGGTCATTATCCATCTGTACTGAGAAGTGCCATCCTATCAGTTTTGCAGCATTTAACTGAATCTGAGTAGACAGTATAGCGCTATACATTTCAGAATTCATCCTGCCGTTTCTATCAGTAGTCACATCTTCAATAAACACCAGTGACTCGGTTCCATTGGCAACCATACATGCCCATGCCATAACACTTCTTCCACCATGTTTGACAGATTATATGGTATGCTTTGGATCATGAGCCCATCCTTTCCTTCTCCATACTCTTCTCTTCCCCTCATTCTGGTACAAGTTAATCTAAACTTGCATCAGAACTGATTAGGCTTTTTTTTCTAATCTGGTTATGTGTACTAGCAAAACTAACTTCAGCCTACTCAATTCAGTTGTAAATGGCAAACAAAGTTGCACTGATGAAATGCTAATAAAAACTGAGAAATTTACCCAACAGAATAAATTAGTGATTATTTCAGCACAGATGTAATGATGTGAACAGTGATCAGTCAGGGCAAGAGTGACGTGAAGCTCCAGATAATCAAATGCCATGACTGATATATACCTCAGTTGATGTAACTAGCTCATGATCAAAGTGATTACATCATACATTAACAAGGGAGAGTTAAATGAAACCTTAAAAATGTGTCATAAATGAGAGAAACAGTGCCTTATGTTTCTAGTTGAAAAAGAAAAAAAATATTCTACTGGTCCACTGTACTCAGTAGCTCCTTCTCCTGCTACCTTAAACCTGATGCACTTTAATGACACTGATTTGCAGTAAACAATGCAAAAACTGACACCCTCATATAATCTTTCATAAAGTGTCAATCATGTTTTTCCACAAATATATCCAGTTACAAATGTAGAAGTAGGCACGTTTTTGATGAGCCCTTGGTAAATATGAGCAAAGAAGCCTGTGAAAAAAGCCGCCGACTTCTCTGGGCTTGGTCTCATCTGAGATGGACAGTAGCACAGTGGAAACGTGTTTTGTGGTCTGACGAGTCGACATTTCAAATAGTTTTTGGACAAAAAAGCCGTCGTGTTTTCCGGGCCAAATAAGTAAAGGACAAGCTGTTATCAGCGTCAGGTCCAAAAGTAGGCGTCTGTCATGGTATAGGGGTGTGTCAGTGCTCATGACATGGGTAACTTTCACATCTGATAGGGCACCATTAGTACAGAAAGATATGTACACATTTTAGAGCAACATATGCTGCCATCCGGAGCAGGACAACGCCAAACCACATTCTGTCAGGATTACAAGCGCATTGTTGCGCAAGAAGAGAGTGCATGTTCTAGCATGGCCTGCCTGCAGTCCTGACCTGTCTCTGACTGCGAATGTGTGGCACATTATGAAGCGCAAAATAAGGCAATGAAGGCCCTGTACAGTTGTGCAGCTGAGAAATGCATAATGGAAGAATGGGGGGAAATTCCTCTTGCTAAACTTAACCAACTGGTGTCTTCAGTGCCCCAACGCTCAGTAAGTGTTCTTAAAAGAAAAGGTGATGTTACACAATGGTAAACAGTCGACTGTCCCAACTTTTCTGGAGTGTGTTGCAGTCATCAGGTTTTAAATGAGTATATATTTTCAAAAATAAATTAAATTCACAAAGTAAAATATCAAATAATGTTTTAATAGTGTGTTTTCAATATAGTACAGGGTGAAGTGAATTTTTAAATTATTATTTTTTCTTTAGTTTTTTTGCATTTTCCATGTTGTCTCAACTTTTTCGGAATTGGGGTTGTAGAAAATTCAGAAATTCTGAGAATCTGAAGGTTATTTCCCAGGCTGCCACATGTATTAAAGCATGCCTCTAAGAACTGATTTTAAGCTTCTTGATAATTCAAACTAATATTTTTGTACCAATATACAACATTTTGTGTTCAGTCTTATGTTACATGACTTCTATAATGTACTGTATCATAGTACATTTTATGTTGGCTTGGTGTAATACAGAAGTGTTAATAAGTGTACGCTATTACCTTTTCATGTTATTTATTTAATAAAATGTGGTTTCTTTGTACTGCTTGCTTTTTAACATTTCTTTAAAATCCAAATGGAAAGAGAGGACCATTGGCTGATCTTGATGACTGTTTTAGAAGGCACTAGGTTTGTTGCTGGTTAGAAGGTTATAAGACTTGAAAACATATTACAGGATTCATTACAGTTTATTATTATAAGAGCCTGCATGTATAAATGTACATAAATACTACCATAATGTCACCATTTCCATGAACTACAATATTGTTAACAGCAATTAATTATGTCACATCTATGCCTCAGTTTTTTTTCTTCTGTAATTTAATTTAAAAAGTGGGACTTTCATATAATCTAGATTCATTACACATAAAGTGAAATATTTCAGGCCTTTTTTAAAAAAAAAAAAAAAAAAAATCTTGATTACAGATTACAGCTTACAGCTCATGGAAATCAAAAATCCAGTATCTCAAAATATTCAAATAAAGAATTGAGAATAAGAATGAAAACAGAAGTCTCGACTATGCTCTCAATACTTGGTTGGGAATCCTTATGAAAGAATTACTGTATCAATGTTGCGTGGCATGGAGGCAATCAGCCTGTGACTCTGCTGAGGTGTTCTGGAAGCCCAGGTTGCTTTGATAGCGGTCTTCAGCTCGTCTGTATTGTTGGGTCTGGTGTCTCTCATAGATTCTCTATGGGGTTCAGGTCAGGCGAGTTGGCTGACCCATCAAGCACAGTAATACCATGGTCAGCTAACCAGTTACTAGTAGTTTTGGCACTGTGGGCAGGTTCCAAGTCCTGCTGGAAAAGGAAATCAGCATCTCCATAAAGCTCGTCAGCAGGTGGAAGCATGAAGTGCCCTTAACATCTCCTGGTACATGCTGCATTGACTCTCGACTTGAGAAAACACATTGGAGCAACACCAGCAGATGACATGTCACCTCAAATCATCACTGACTGTGGAAACTTCACACTGGACTAAAAGCAACTTGGATTCTGTGCCTCTCCAC
The DNA here is from genome assembly GCF_001660625.3 of Ictalurus punctatus. NCBI lineage: Eukaryota > Metazoa > Chordata > Actinopteri > Siluriformes > Ictaluridae > Ictalurus > Ictalurus punctatus. The sequence goes on along the minus strand of NC_030433.2, from coordinate 12,745,606 downwards.
TCTTCCTCCAGACTCTGGGACCTTGATTTCCAAATGAAATGCAAACTCTACTTTCACCTCCCCCATGATTGTGGTTGTGTGTACTGAACCAGACTGAGAGATTAAAGGCTCAGGAAACCTTTGCAGGTGTTTTGAGTTAATTCACTGATTAGAGTTCTTATCAGGTCAACATTTCTGTATTATATATTCTTTATTTTAATATTTTGATATACTGAATTTTTTATTTCCATGAGCTATAAGCCATAATCATCAAAATTAAAACAAAAAAAAGGCTTGAAATATTTCACTTTGTGTAATGAATCTAGAATATATGAAAATTCCGCTTTTTTAATTAAATTATGAGTAAAAAATAAACTTTTCCACGATATTCAAATTTTTTGAGATGCACCTGTGTATATACTCAGCAAAAAAGAAACTTCCTCTCACATTGAACACATTTACGTATGTAAATATTTGTATTTAAGCCTTTTTACAAGATGTAATATAAGTCTCGGGTGTCCCCAGAATGTGCTTGTGAAGTTTCAGCTCAAAATACCTCTTGGGTTATTTATTATGCCATGCTGAAAATGCCCCTTTTTGAGTGGAAGCAAAACATGCTGTTATCATGTGTGTCTCTTTAAATGCAAATGAGCATTCACAAAACAGTCTGGTGTAAAATGATTTAAGGTATTTGTGGGGCACATTTCCTTAAATAAAACTTCTCCACTGCATCTCCATTGTCTCTGATGCCAGGAGTACATGAAGACTCTTATGTTCATTCTTACAGCCAACAACAGAACACTTACAAAACTTACTACCGTAATTTTCGGACTATTGAGCGCACCTGAATATAAGCCGCACCCACTAACTTTAAAATGAAAAAAATTTTGTACATATATAGGCCGCACTCGTCTATAAGCCGCAGGTGTCCACGTTGTAACATGAGATATTTACACAGAAAGATGTTACACAAAGATTTTTTTTTAACTTTTAATTAAATATGTACCGTAAATGTTTTTTTCCGAACAGTGCCTGTAACACGGCTGGTTAAAAAATTAAAAAATACAGTTGCCTACCAGGAAAAGTCATTGATCGCTATCTTCATCTTCCTCCTGCGCACTAAAACCACTAAAGACGCCTTCTTCAGTGTCGGAATTGAACAGCCTCAGAATTACCGGTACTTCGTCACACACTTCCTCAGTCTCTCTTTCGTTGTCGCCCTCAATGTCACTTTCGTCTCGAGGCAAATTCGCCCTTGAGCTTGTGCTGTCCTCTTCATCACGCAGCAGTCCAGCCTTTCGAAACCCGCTGGTGATGGTAGATTTTATGACACTGCTCGACGCTGTTAGGATCCACTGGCAGACTGGAGCAAAAGTTGCTCTTCGCTTGCTATTTCCTTCTTCGACAGCCAGATCGATCGCCTTTAACTTGAAAGCTGCATCATATGCATTTCTTCGTGTGTGTTCCGTAATGAGGGGGTGTGCATGAAGCACAAAATGACTGATCTGAAGAATTTAGTGTGAGTGCGTTTGATTTAATTTGAACCACTGAATCCACTGTGACCTGTTCGGTAATTTCATTGGTCCGATGTGACGAGGCTAAATGTTTTGGCGGGATGAAGCGCGTTAGCTCGTAAAAATCCATAAATTAGCCGCGTCATTGTTTAAGCCGCAGTGTTCAAAGTGTGTGAAAAAAGTAGCGGCTTATAGTCCGGAAATTACGGTAAGCTAATTGTTCTTCTTGCTGTAGCTGCTCCATGGCGGACTGTGTGCAGCTCACTCAGGGAGGAGCTATGCTAATAGGGCAGAGTCCCTGGGCGAGGCTTGTTCTAACATGACATCACGTTAGGGTGAAAATGAAAACAACTCATTTTGAGACACTTTACGATTTATTGGGAATATTAAAAAAGGAGCTGGTGGATTTTTACCATTGTTGGGTGGTTGTGCCCACAGATTTATGTTCAAACACCACTTAAAAGTGAATTTTGCATAAAGGGTCCCCTTTAATATAAAATCACTCAACAAATGTGGGGGGGTCAATGTCTTTAAGTACTACAGTGCATCTCATCCTCTTGGACTGCACCAGATTTGTCAGTTCTTGCTGTGAGATGTTACTCCACTCTTCCACCAAGGCAATAGCAAGTTCTCGATCATGTCTTCGGAGGACACATGGTTACATGTAATTTTTCACTGCAAGGACGATCAGCTATCCCTCCTGTCTCCCTGTAGCACTGTCTTAGGTGTCTTACATTACAGAGATTGCAGTTTATTGCTCTGGCCACACCTACAGTCCTCATCCATCCCTGGAGCAGGCCTATGGCATGTTCACACAGGTGAGCAGGAACCCTAGACATCTTTCTTCTGGTGTTTTTCAGAGTCATTAGAAAGGTCTCTTTAGTGTCCTAAGTTATTGTAACTCTGACCTTAATTGCCAACCGCCTGTAAACTGTTCGTGTCTTAAGGACTGTTCCACAGGTGCATGTGCAATAATTGTTTATGGGTCATTGAACAAGCATGAAAAACATTGTTTAAACCCTTTCCAATAAAGATCTCTAAAGCTTATTTGAACTTTACAAAATTATGTTATGATTACATTCACGGTACAGTGTAGTTATAGTGAGTTGGGCAGGCAAACAATATTTTTAAAGTACTGTAAAACATTTTTTTTTATGCAGTATCACAATATTCCCTTGTGTAGGTGTTAATGCAACATTTTTTTCCAGAGTCTGCCTGATAGATAGCCCCCAGTATCTATTTTTACTCCATTTGTGCTTCACACTCTTCATGAAGAGACGGCATCTCAGGCATGTGGTGTGTCACATGAGCTATTTCAATTCAGTGGACTTTCCAGAGATGCATGGTGTGAAAATGATGTTTTATCTTGAGAAAGTGAGGATCTTTGAGCACTTGGATCATAGGTTACATTAGTGAGCTAAAACCAAAGGTGTAATCTGCTTCTATGCCCATTATTAAATACAACAACAACAAAAAAAAAAAACAAGTGCCAGTCTCTTTTCCTTATGACGTTTACAAATTTTATTTCTGTCACTGATATTGTTTGTGGAGGTGTTGCGACCATATTTTTCCTTTTTCCACTATTTCCGTCTGTTCTTGCCTCATGAGACTGATGATTATGGCTTTTTCCTCTCGGAGGTTGTTGAGAAGATCCGCCCTCGCGGGCAGCCATGGACGCAGGCTGCAGAGGACTTCCTGTCTCCAAAATGTGATTGGAGTAAAATTCTCAAGTAATTTTCAGATGGTGTACGTAGAACTCAAAACATTGATCAAATTGATTGAAAAATTTATAAAAGGTTAAACTTATAGCAGTGCTAGTCTATTGAATGAGGAATAAATATGTACAGGAAATTATTTGAGGTGGAGATATCTATAAAATATCTATTTCTTTTTCTCTTTATCTTTTTGGGTAAAAAAAAAACAAACCTTTGTAAGGCTGTCTGCTACCAAACCCCGTTCATGATAAAGTGTTATGAGCTTTGCCTTTTTTTGTTGATCTTTTGGCACTGATGTTGACTGTCTCTTCATTTCCGCATATTGTGTCAGTCTCCTTTCACCTCTTTCATCGATGCATCATTTTTAGCACTGACCAGGCGTTGGCTAAAGGACTGCTGGGCGGTGGACCATTTCACAGACACACCGAGCTGCTGACCTTTAAGCAGCATTGTAATTCTTGGCACACATCAATGCACATCTTGGTACCTACTATATCCTTTTCAAACCTTTCAAACTTCTTGCCTATTCTCCTTCATAAATGCCATCTAAAGTCTTTAAAGGTGTTTGATCCATTACTTTTACTTCCATTACTCTGATTAATGTGGACTTGACTGGCTCACAGTTTTCACCTGGATTAGACTATAGTATATACTCACCATCCACTTTATTTCTTATTACATTCATACATTCAATTTTCTGATCAGCCAATCATATTGCAGCAGCTAAATGCATAAAATCATTCAGATACAGGTCAAGAGCTTCCTTTCATGTTCACAAACATCATAACAGCGTAAGAAAATGTGTTCTCGGTGACTTTGATTGTGACATGGTTGTTGATGCTGGACAGACTGATTTCCTTGAATGTTCAAGCACAACAATCTCTAGAGTTTACATAGAATAGGAGAAAAAATATCCAGTGAGCGGCAGGTCTACAGGCAGAAATGCCTTGTTCATGAGAGAGGTCAGAGGAGTACATCCAGACAGGTCGAAGCTGAAAAGAAAGCTACTATGACTAAAATAACTATTCTTTACAACTGTGTTGAGCAGAAAAGCATCTCAAAAGACACATATGTCGAACCTTGAGGCAGATGGGCCAAAATAGCAGATCATTTAAGCCAAGAATAGGACTCACTGAAACGGGACAGCTGAAGATTGGAAAAGCTCTTTTCCAACAAACTTTTCATTATTTTATGCATTGCGCTGCTGACACGTGATTGTCTGATTGGATAATTGCATGCATAAATACAGGGCTTCCTATTAAACCATTAGTGTATATACTTTGATTAATGCTTTGGGTTTTAGAGCATGAGTGGTTTATTATCCATCCACTTTCCGTACCACTTATCCTTCATAGGGAGCCTGGAGCCTATCCCAGGGAACTTGGGCACAAGGTGGGGGACAAAATCACACACTATGAACAGTTTGGAAATGCCACTCTGCCAGTTAGCTTTGGACTGTGGGAGGAAACTGGAGTACATGGAGTAAACCCCCAAAGCATGGGGCGAGGCAGGAGACGAGATTCGAACCCCCAACCCCAGAGGTACAAGGCAAATGTGCAAACCACTAAGCCACCATGCCCCCGACTTGAATCTTAATTTCTCCTGAAACTGTAAAGAATGTCAATTTGCCATTACGTGACCAAATTTTTTAAATTGCATTTCTTTTTTAGATATGTCCAAGTTCCTAGTGCAGATTTACATCAAATCTAAGCTCAAGCGTCAATCAAAACCACTTGTGTGTCTTAATCTTTCCGAGTTCCTGAGTTTTTGAAATTTGCAGCATACTGATCAACCTTAATTCACTGTAGACTCACAGCTAAAAAATCAGCTGCACAACATTGCATTTATGGGTAAAAAATGGATAATAGTAGTAATAGTAGTAGTAGCAGCAGCTTAATTGTACCAGTGACAAAGATATCTATATGAATTAAGGAGATATTTACATGAGTTTATTTATAAATTGTTTTCTGTCATTATTTTTGGAGATGAACAAAAGGTTTTGACCTCTTAATGTCTTCACCGTGGGGTCCTGATGGCCCCACGACATAGGAAGTGCAATTAGCGTTGAGGGGATCATGAGAGAACATGAATAACAGTGGACCAAGTTTCATAACCAATTAGACTAGGAAGGAGGTTGTAATAATAAGCACCAATCCCTTCCTGTAAAAGGGGGAGAAGATATGTTAGACATATTAATTTTTTTTTCAGGTTTTCAGGCTCTGGCTTGGTTGAGCTTCCAAAATACAATTTTCATTTGAAACCTGAACAATATATAGACCTGCAGTCTAATGGTGCATGTCAAAACATGACATTTGATGTAACTTGCACTTTAAGTAAAACCTTCATTCATTTTTAATATTAAATGAATAAAGAAAATCAGTTTCTTGTGTTACATCCTCAAGCTTGAACACATGACAAGGACTGCACATTTTCTGCCTGCTGAAATCTATAATGCCAGTAAATAAACAAAAGATTTTGCCAAGGACTTATTGTTCAGATGTCACAGATGCTAACTTTACGAGCATCTCTCAGAGTAAGCAGGCCTAAGTGGAAGTCACTTATGCTAAACAAAGGATATCCTTTTAGCAGAACTGTGGCTTCCATTATGCAACTGCATTATTTATTAATTGGCGCCTTGTTTCTGCTCTGCTTAAGCTTTTCTGGGGTTTTTTTTATTGCGATGCTTTTGGCATTGCTTCTCACAGGAAGCAAGTCAGCATGGGAAACTGTCCTAATTGTTTTACATTCTGCACAAGTAATGCAGCTTATCAGTGCCAATGTCTCTCTGTGGACATGACGAACATTGTCTTTTGGAAAGACAGTGTGTCCTCTCAGTGGGTATATCCTGAATGAACTGCCAAAATTGAAGGTGTGTTTATTTTATTCTTCATTCTCGACCTGTTTTCATTGTTTGCGGGCTCTTATTTGAAGGAGTGCATCCATGCGGATGTATTCAAGCACATTATCTAACCTTGCTGCCAACATGGCTGAATGATAGGTCAACTTTGGCTCGAAATGGATTTCCGTTGGTTGGAGAGAGTTTTGTTTTAAAAAAATTCCAATTGACGTAAAAAAAAAAAAATAAATCACAATAGGCTGTGGTTGGCCAGAGTTATTTTAGGGGTGTTAAGAGAGATGGGTAACCCTTTAATAATACTGATAGCATGCACCTGACTTTTGTAGCATGGGTGAGTCACTGTTTCATCCACCCTTCCTATTCTGGGCCATAAACAGTCTGGCAGACAAACATTCATCTCTGCTGGGGTGGACCATTGATTTAGATTAGGTAAAGTCCCTTAAAGTGAATCACAAACTAAACTCAGTTGTTTACTGCCACATTCCTTTGACGTACATAAGATGGGATTCTTGCCATGTGCTCTCCATTGATCTGTTTCTTACAATAACCGACAATTTGATGTGAAATGCGTCATATAACGTGTAAACATCCATGCTTTTCGTGACACAGAGAAAAATGCGTTTTCATTTGTGCTTTTATTATTGTTGTATTTTTTTGTCATACATGAAGAAATACATGAACCCTGCCAAATAAGTACAAGATCACAAGTAGTCTAACTTAAAGGTTTTATAACTTTATATTGAAAGGATTCCATTCTTCCTGTCATGCAAGTCAAATACAATTTTTAACATCATAAGAATAATAGCACATCTGTAGATAATGCATTAAAATATGCACATTATAAGCCATTATTTAAGTAAGGAATAAAAACAAAACAGTGTGTGACTGGGTGTAATGCTGTTACTACCCTGAAGTTGATTATTTTCCTATAACAGTATGTCTAAAAGTGTTTAATCTATTATTGAACAACATGTAGAGCATTTTAAACTTATATAGTCATGTTATTGAACTTGTTAGTTCCTGGTTATTATGTACATTAACATAGCTATAAACAGTTGTTACCCTACCAGCATCTCATCTTTTCTTTTTCTTGTAGTTAAAAAGACAAAAAGCCCTCAACTTGTTCTCAAGAAACCAGAAAGTGTTGTCTGTTTGCTTGGTCTGTTCTGAAGACTCTCCCGTGGAGGAAGATTTACTGTTACAAAGCATTGAAAACCTGAGACTTCTTCCACAAATGTTATGTAAACATTAATAAAACTTCACCATATCAATGATTATATGCTTTCCATCAGACTCGAGATTATGACTTAGATTATGTGGAGTGCCCCCTTTACAATATGAGTTCTTATTATATAAACGACAAAGCATTAATATAAAGCTGTTATTTGATTGGTAGTTGGCACTACTGTCAGAGCTGCTATTATAGAAAAGTATTCATCACCTCCTGAAAATTCTGATTGGAGATGTCAGCAGCACTGTGGTATAAACTATTATTATATTCCATATACAAGTTTGATCTTTGCACTGGTCTCTGGTCCCTTCAGTCTGTTTTTGCATATCGTTGAAGCTCTCGCAAGTGCTGAGTGATTTGTGCTGGGACAAAAAAACAAACAAACAGAAGCATTAAAAGTGTCATACTTCCACCACAATTTGTTACAACACAAGGTGCAAAACTGAAAATTAAAAAAAAAAATTCTTACTTAACGACTGTTGGTCGCTTACTCTGGTTCCTGCTCCAAATGCGGATGTTTTGATCAAGGATGTTCCACTTGATCCTGCACTGTTAAACCCTGTCGATCCAACCAAACCTGCTCGACCAAGTTGACTAGTACCGCTTGAACCTGCATTGGCTAGTCCTAATGAATTTTGCCCAATGGTACCAAGTCCATTCATCTGTGAACTTGGCCATTGGAAAGCGGTGGACCTTCCAGCAAATTTTTGTGTTGTCTGTAAGGAAACAATGAACAGTTTGAAATTATTTACTGTTACATGAAGCATTATGAAGTATAATATGATATTTCTTGGTGTAAGCCCACCTTACAAATGGTCAAAGACGCATTGAGGTTCTTGACGTTCTCGTTAAGCATTTTAATGTCGATTTCCTTCACAGACAGTAGATTCTCTTGAAGTTCGCTATTTACACTCAGGTGTCTGACCTTCAGCAGGAGCTTCTCCGTTTCTTCGTCATACTTCAACTGAGTTTGCTTGAGAACCTTTTGGTTCTCCTCCACAGTGGCACTGAGATTCCTCTTGCACCAAGCGGCATCTTCTGTCAGTAGTTTGTTTTGTGTTTGGTATTTGGCATTCGCACCTAGAATGGACGAGACCTGACTCCCGACTTTGTCCAGATATGTCTGAAGCTTGTTCTCCACCTCTCTTGACAGGCTGCTGCAATTTACACGGATGTCTTCAAGTTTCGTGCTTTGTTTGTCACACGTCAGCTGGAAGGATTCGTGCTTCATGAACAATTCATCGACTTTTTTAAGGAACTCCCTGGTGACGTTGGGGATTCCCTGTAAGGAATTGACGAAATCCTCCTTACATGATTTCTCATAATTTTTAAGCGTTTCTTCAAGGGAGTTTTTGTTCCGCCGCAGTTCAATCACTTGCAGATGATACTGCAGTTTTTCTTTGTTGCTGTTTTCGAGGTTACGTTTCATTGTAGCCATTTGTTCGGTGAAGTTCACCTTGACAAGTTTCACTATTTCATCAGATCTCTGAAGCATAAATGCACATCCTACGAAAAAAACAAAATTCACTATGAAGCATCTTTTTTAGATTTGGACATCTAGATTACATCCAGTTAAACTGGGGTTTGGCTCACTTTGTGACATGAAAATGTAAGTCATTCATTTAAATATATTCATTTACAGAATATTAATGAAGAATGAAGATGGCTCACTCTCTGCATAAGTGCTGGGTGGACAAATGGTATTCACAACTGTCCTTTTGTCTGTCTCACACAGGTTCTGCCAAATTTAAAACACATACAGTCATAAATATGCTGTAAAAAAAATTTTTTTACAGAAAGCAAAGCATTTCTACCACAAATTTGATTAAAGATAAATTAATATTACATTTGTTGGGGTAATATTTCATGCATAATCTGACATGATGGATTAAAAGTGGAGAATAAATAATAATAATTCAGATTAGCATGTCCTCTGATTAATACACTGAATAATATTAAGGACTCATGACTAAGTAATGAATTCTTACCAATTTGGTTTGCAACAAATTTATATTAATGGATGAATTTTTTGCCAGGTCACGTAATATCTTCAAATCTTTTTCAACAGCCGTCTTGGCTGTAAGAGTGAGATTCAGTTGCTTGGTGAGGTTCTTCTCTTTGTCTTGAAGAGCTGTTTTCTCCATACTTAGTTTATTATAACTTTTCTCCAAATCCTGGACTCTCTTCTCCTCTATCGTCTGCTCCGGCTGTCCATAAACCAGAAAGAGCACCAGACTGACAATGATGAGAGACTGGATCAGCGAGGAAAAGAAGAAGATCATCTTCATGTAGTAACCACAACCTTTCTCCTCTGGTCTGTGCATTTTCTTGGCTGACCATCCCAGTTTGGCTTCTGAATAGCCACTTTTGTAGCCGGTGTTATACATGGTTACGCTGTGGTAGATGATTCAAGCTGAGGTACTTCTAACACTCAGGTGTAACACAGCTACAGTATCCAAAATCCACCTCCAGTCATAGCACTACTGAGTCTATGTCGCAGTGAGACTTCCTTAAGTTTGGGACATCGACACCTCCCTTTTCCTTAGGGCTATTTCAGATTTCCCCTGCCACCTCCCTCTTTAAATTATGTCTAGTGACAAGTACAAGAGGCAGCCCTTATAAAAGTCTTACAAACCTCACATTTATTTTGTAACTTTTTACAATTTATTATCTAAATTGCACATATATCAAAATCATAAAATTGTTGTTCATATACACTCACAGGACACTTTAATAGCAACACCTGGATCCCTGCTCATTCATGTAACTATCAGTCAATCAACCGTGCAATGCATAAACTCCTGCAGATACAAAGTTGGAAAATTATTAGATTAAATTACGTAGAAATATTAGAATAAAAATATAGGACTTAAATCCTCCTCTTACATGTTAAAATTACTGAGAAAAATCTTGTGTCGTGAGGACCCGAGTGAAGTGAGCCTGCAAGAATAGATAAGAAAAGTCCGTGTGTATGTAAAACAAACATGCCTACACACTCACACACACACACAGAGAGAGAGAGAGAGAGAGAGAGAGAGAGAGAGAGAGAGAGAGAGAGTTTTGAAAACTTTGTGTAGTTTAATAAAAACACATAAAAGAATTACTTTTTAACAATCATGGGTTTTACATAAGTTCTTGTGGGAAACATAGATTTTTTTGTCCAGGGCATCTGGGTAACTTGGGCGTATTTAGAAGCAGAGGGCTACTGGGGGTCTGTGCACCATATGATATATGCATATCTTTTCTTTATGAAAGGCACAGTAAAGTATGTTTGGGAAAAAGTATTTATCTTTTTCTTCTTAATGGGAGATCCAGGGTTCTGCCTAGAAGAACCAGGGTAGATGGTTTTGGATCATACATTTAGATGCAAGGATAACTTTAAAAGACATTAAAAATGAAACATATAAAGCACCCGCCCAGAACACAATAGAGAAAAAAGACCAAGGCCATCGATTAGGAATAGATAAGGACCACATGCACTCGTGACTCAGCAAAAGGAGAAGAGCAGATGCAGGCAACAGTTTCACTAAAATACTCAGGGGCCCATCAGAAAGATGTAAGTGAATAAGGTGTGCAGAATTGTGATAAGGGCACACACTAGAGGTACATGGATGCTTTAATTGTATATAAGACACATTGTAAACGATTGTTTTTGTTGCATGTTTCACTTTGAGTGAAGTGTGTAGCCTTGGGCCTAGCTGGGCCCAGCTGGGTTCATTCTGCTGTCTTGCTGACTGCTGATTCCTGAATAAACCTGCTTCCTCTGAATCCAGTCTCCATGAGTTCTACTATGTTATTTCTCTAAAAATACAAGTCAGATTGTTTAATTAAGTTCATAGTTTAAGTTTGTGAGCTAGCAGGGCCAGTGCAGGCTGAAGTGGCCCAAAATTTCCTGCAATAGGTCAAGAGCTTGTGTTCATATCAACCATCAGAATGGGGGAAATTGTGCCAGATTGGCTGGATTGAGTATTTTAGAAAATGCTGATCTCTTTGGATTTTCACACAAAACAGTCTCTAGAGTTAACAAAGAATGGTGTGAGAAAACAAAGAAACAAAAACACATCCAGTGACTGGTAGTTCTGTGGTCGGAGACACCTTGTTGCTAAGAGAGGTCAAAAAGGATAATGACCAGATGGGAAAGCTTTGTCTAGTCAAGTCAATTAACAACTCTTTACAGCCGTGTTGAGCAGTAAGGCATCTCAGAACACACAACACATTAGACCTTGAGGCAACAAGAGCAGAACACAACATAAGGTTTCACTCCTGTCATTCAAGAACAAGAATCGGAGGTTGCAGTCGGCACAGGCTCTCCAAACCTGGCCAGCTAGTCTAGTTTCACTGCGGCATGATTATATGCATTGTGCTGATTGGATAATTGCATGAACCAATAGGTATACTGGTGTTCCTATTAAAGTGGGCGAAACAAGTTAGTTCCTGTTATCACTTACATTATACCAGCTACAATTATAGCAGTCATTCCCTCACCAGCCTGTCTTTTTTTTCTCACTTAAAAAGACCCAAAATGCAGCTTGTCATGTTACCAAGAAACCGCAATGCGTAAACTCCTCTATCTTAAAGACCTTTGTGTGTTACAGCTTTACCTCTGACTGTTACAATACACTGACACCAGAGACTCCTTCTAAAAATACTAAATAAACATCTAAATGCAGAAAGCCTCACCATATCAATGATTACATGTTTTTAACGTATTTATGTGGAGCATCTGGGGGCATGGTAGCTTAGCATGTTTACCTCGTGACTCCGGGGTTTGGGGTTTTGAATCCTGCCTCCGCCCTGTGTGTGCACAGAGCTGGAATGTTCTCCCTGTGCTTCTAGGGTTTCCTCTGGGTACTCCAGTTTCCTCCACCACTGTAGGCTGTTTGGCATTTCCAAATTGTCCGTATGTGAATGGGTTTGTGAATGTGTGTGCTATTGTGCCTTCTGATGGGTTGGAACCCTGTCCAGGGTGTCCGCTGCATTGCACCCTGAGATCCCTGTGATAGGCTCCAAGCTTCCCCACGACCCTGTGTAGGATAAACGGTACAGAAATTAGACGGACGTGGAGCATCCGCCATACAAGTCCCTGTGTTCTGTAATCTTTTATTATGGAAACAATAACGTATTAGAAGAAGGGCATTAATATAAACCTTGCAGCCAGAAGTATATCTGGAGCATTCAACAGCTCTGTGGGATAAGTAATATCACTTAACTGTCATTCTTTACATGTAAGGAAATACAGTTTGCAATTGCTGATGTTTAGAGTGAAGGAATATAAAACTGCAGTGATGTGTGGAAAGTTGGCAGGTGAAAGTGAATTTCTGTCCCATGTGGAGGATGTGATATTGGTCCCGAAGGCCATTCATGCTGGTTTACTCTAGCTCGTTGTACGTCCTGGCCTTTACAACAGCATCTCATTTGTTTTGTTGAAACCATGGCAGCCGCTTCCTCTTTCTCAGAAGAATACGACCAAGAATGATTCAAGGCGGTGGGTCTCAAAAGGCTTTGCCCTTTCAGTGACCTTTAAATCCAAGTCATTCTTTAGCAGACTAGAATTTTAGAAAACTGCTGGTGTGAGGAAATAAAAGATGTGATTTTATGTTAGAGAAAGAGTATCCCCATTGCAAGAGTATTACCCGTTTACTGCGGAGTATGAGATATACAACATAAAAAGATCATAAATCAAGCTGGAGTTCATGAGTGCAAAAATAAAATGAGGGTAAAGAGTGCATGTGTGGAGTTATGAGCAACAGTCACACAACATTACATGAATCCAAGAGGCTCGTTGTATGAAATAAATATAACTGATTTGTGTGTCAAGCCCTGATGTACTAAACTATAGTACTGGAATAATAATAATATTACTATCATAATAACATGTAATACATGGTGCCACTATAACCGCATATCCAGTGATAAAAGCAATTTCTTTTTTATTTTTTCTTTCTTTTTTTAGAATAAATTAATCTATGATTCATACATTGTTTAGACACTACAACATAATTAATCTTCCTCAGTATTGCTTTCTTTCAGGACACACGTATCCAGTAGGCTTGTAAACAGAATCAATGTAAATCTCAGGTGCCAGTAAGCCGACAGGATGGAAATGTAAAAGTAAACATCCTTTAGATCTACTGTCTCAGTGAAGTGTTTTTACCAACAGGGAACACCTTGAAACCTTGGCTCATGTAAGCAAAAGGCGTGCCGATTATGTCACAGGTTTGGACAACTAATATTATTAATAGTATTTATTAACTTGAGGTTTTGTAACATAAGATACACAGGGGTTCAGTTATGATTGAGGAGATGGGGGAGTGCTACTTCTTTTGTTTTTGTTAACAGTGTGGAAACATTATTAGGTTTATATGTTGTTTATAAGGTGTACTCAGTATTTCATGGTTTCATAGAATATGCAGCCCATCTGCCTCAACATTTGACATGTTCTACTTGCTGAAATGCTTTTCTGCACACTGCAATTGTAAAGATGTAACTCAAAGGTTAATTGAGGTACACAATTTTTTTAATTATTTTTTTTTAATTATTTTTTTTTTTTGCTTTTCTCACCATTCTGTGGGGTGAAACTGTAGAGAAAGTTCTGTCCCAGGAGATCAACAGTTTCAAAACAAAACCAACAACCATACCACGATCACTGAAATCACATTTTAACTGAAGCTGTAGACTTGTATCTGCATGAGTTTATGTATTGCGCCTTTGCCACATTATTGGCTGACTGGATAACTGCATTGTATTTTTATATTGCTCCTAAACTCTGGAATATATAAGGAAGACAGGTTCTGTAAATATTTTTAAATCCAGATTGAAGACCTTCCTGTTCAGACTGGCTTATTCATAGTTTCTGTCATTAAACATACAATTTGTGACCATGATCAATTGAATGACATACTTGTAGATGTTTTATGGCAGTAATAGCATTTACTGTTTATCTTCATTGTGATTCCTTTTTTGTTTTTAATGTAGAAAATTGTTCGAACCTTTATACATGTTGCTTTCTTGTTGTTTTGAACTAACAACACTATTTTTAAAGTCTAGTCAGCATGCTAGCCCATTAAATGATTTACAGTTCAGTTCAGTTTTTAAACAAGAATGATATTTACACACCAGTTTGATATGTTTTATTTTTACACACCAGTTTCCTGCTGGGAAAAAAAACCAATAGGAAATTCATAGAAATTCTAATGGTTTCCACTACAAACACAATTAAAAACCACCAGCTAACCATTAAAACCATTACCATTATTGGACCTTAATGGTATAGACATAACATGCCACCAATAGAAGGCAACAAATACCAGTAGAGACCCACAGGGACCATTACAGTTCCATTAAAACCAATACAATTCTGATTATAATCATTGCAAATTTTATGAGGGTTTCTACTTTTTTCCAGCAGCGTTATCTTTTTAGATAATAATAGATTTATAATGAACTCTAATCCACAATAATCAACTTTTAGTTGTTGCATAGTTATTTTATTTCACTCGTTGCCTTTTTAAATTCAGAATTAAGTACATATCGTCGGATTATTCCACCCCTGCTGTTCATTATATGTTGTTGCAGTGTGCGCATGCTCTCAGCAGATGGCGCCACTTACAGAACGTTTGCAATAACCGCCACCAATGAGCCGGAGAAGAAGTGATGAACCCGCGCATGTGCACTACAATGTTGCGTTCCTCAAAAGAAAAAAAGTAGAAAACAAAGCAACAATCTGTTTTCCTGTATCTAACCTTAGGTTTGTTTCTGAGTCGCGTTTGTTGAAGTTATTTGTTGGTTTGCTACATTCGTACGCTGGAAACACAACGGTAACGAGGCAGCTGTTCGCTTAGCTGGGTTTTAATTAATCACAAAATGGCGACAGCAGACGACTCTCGATTCTACAGTGGTGAGTTAACCGCGCGAGCCTATCGGTGCTAATTAGCTTAGCGGTGTCAATGTGTTACACAACTCTTTAGGGGGGGACCCTCATTATGTAGCGTCTTTCATTATTATTATTATTATTATTATTATTATTATTTACCAATTCCTGTTTTAATGACTTCCGAGCTACAGCTAGTAGTTGTGTGGTTAGCTGACTGTTAGTAACAACCTTCAGTGTTAGCATTGAAGTGTGACCTGGCTGTTAGCAGCACGGAACTGTTGCTCTGGCTAGCTACGTAGCTACACTCTCAGCGCGCGCTTAACTAGATAACTAATTACTACGAAGAATAATTAACCAGGTTTATGTCAGGCTTGCTGTCCTGGTTACATTATCGTTATCCAAGTCACAATTTTAACATCATTAGCTCGCTAGTTATTCAGCCAGCAGCCGTTTTTCCCCACTGCGTGGCCGGATTGTTGAAGTTGTTCAGCGGCAGCATTTTCATCTTTTACTGAAAATCACGCCAAATTGCACAAAACCCACACAATACTCCTAGTTCTTTTCTAGGTAAAGTGGTTAAACGTGGAATAGTCGATTTTGGGGGAAAAATTCTTACTTTGATAAATAACCTGGAAGACATTTAGAACCTGATAAAGAAAACGACTTCCGGCTCGGACTGCTTGTTTGTGTTATAAAGGGAATACTGGCAGTCATGGTGCTTTCAAGTCATGTCGGAAAGATCATATTTACTAGTTGAACGCCACCACAAAGTCGTAATTACAAGTGGGGAAACGCGGGATTTTCTTTGAAGCCCGAGTTTGCGAGTTGGGGTCGTGCCAGTGAAAAACAACATGGCGGAATCACTGTGTGCAGCGTCTGTAGATGACGGTGAATTTCTTCTTCTTTTTTGTTTTAATGGCGGCTGGCAAACCAACTTGTGACGGTGAATTTGTTGAAATGGAATGTTTACTACTGGAATAAAGTTGGTTTGACGTTCGATATTCGCAGAAATGCGGAAATTAAGGGACCGTCTCTAAAGTTACATACGGCATTGTTAAACACGTTTCTAACTTCAATAGAATTTGAAGAGAATTACTTGGTCATATAACCAACTGTAAAGTGTTCATCTAGGTGTCAGCTATAACGCACACCTTTTTAGATTTTTAATATTTAACAAAATAAACTATTAAGTCGTATATATAAATATTGCCATGTATTTTATTACTGCATGGGCTCCCACACAAAATATACCATAATTTAAATCTCAATAGCATTTGAAGGGAGTGACGTACAAACCTGAAGCCAACTGTAAAGTGTTCATCTAAGTATCAGCTATAACGTACACCTTTTAGATTTCTTATATTTATTCAAATAAGCTATTAAATCATCTGTAAATTAGATATGAATTTCACTACCGAATGGGCTCATACACAAAATATACCTTGATTTAAAGCTCAATAGCGTTCGAAGGGAATGATGTACAGTCATGATCCCAACTGTAAAGTATTCATCTAAATGTCAGGTATGATGCACACCTTTTAGATTTCTGATATTTATTCAAATAAGCTATTAAATCATATGTAAATATTGCCATGTATTTCACTACAGAATGGGCTCATACACAAAATATACCATGATTTAAAGCTCAATAGCATTTGAAGGGAATGACTTGCAGTCACACAACCAACTGGAAAGTGTTCAACTAGGTGTCAAGTATGACGCACACCTTTAGATTTTTGATATTTAACCCTACAATGCATGAACCAAAAAAAACTTCTCGAATGCATAAAGGGGGTCAAAATGACCCATACAGGATTGAATGGTTTTCTTTAAAAAGTAGATGTTCTATTAATTATATAATTAATGTGAGTATGTATGAATAGCAGTTATATATATATATATATATATATATATATATATATATATATATATATATATAATATCTTACACACACAGTATCTCAAAAAAGTGAGTACACCCCTCACATTTTTGTAAATATTTAATTATATCTTTTCATGTGACAACACTGAAGAAATGACACTTTGCTCCAATGTAAAGTAGTGAGTGTACAGCTTGTGTAACAGTGTAAATTTCCACTCAGAACAGGTCTCACCATGGTTGACCAAAGAAGTTGAGTGCACGTGCTCAGCGTCATCTCCAGACATTCTCTTTGGGAAATAGACGTATGAGTGCTGTCAGCATTGCTGCAGGTTGAAGAGGTTGCGGGGGTCAGCCTGTCAGTGCTAAGACCATACACCGCACACTGCATCAAATTGGTCTGTATGGCTGTCGTCCCAGAAGGAAGCATCTTCTAAAGATGATGCACAAGAAAGCTCGCAAACAGTTTGCTGAATACAAGCAGACTAAGGACAGGGATTACTGGAACCATGTTCTGTGGTCTGATGAGACCAAGATAAACTTATTTGGTTCAGATGGTGTCATGCGTATGTGGGGGCAACCAGGTGAGGAGTACAAAGACTAGTGTGTCTTGCCTACAGTCAAGCATGGTGGTGGGAGTGTCATGGTCTGGGGCTGCATGAGTGCTGCCGGCACTGGGGAGCTACAGTTCATTGAGGGAACCATGAATGCCAACATGTACTGTGACGTACTGAATAATAATGATGATGATGATGATGATGATGATGATAATAATAGTTAATGGTGGCCACACAAAATATTGACACTTTGGGCCCAATTTGACATTTTCACTTAGGGGTGGACTCACTTTTGTTGCCAGCAGTTTAGACATTAATGGCTGTGTGTTGAGTTATTTTAAGGGGACTTAAGGGTACACTCTTACACAAGCTGTACTTTCACTACTTTACGTTGTAGCAAAGGTTAATTTCTTCAGTATTGTCACATTAAAAGATATAATCAAATATTTACAAAAATGAGAGGGCTGTACCCACTTTTGTGAGATACTGTGTATATGTGTGTGTGTGTGTGTGTGTGTGTGTGTGTATATATATATATATATATATATATATATATATATAATATTATATATATATTATTTATATATATATATAAATATATATATAAAATATATATATATATAAAATATATATATATTATATATATATATATATATATAATATTATATATATATTATTTATATATATATATAAATATATATATAAAATATATATATATATATATATATATATTATATATATATATATATATATATATATATATATATATATATATATATATATATATATAAAAAGTGTGTGTGTGTGTATATACTGATAATACACACATTTATTAATTGTTTCATTAATAGGACATCTACTTTTTGAAGAAAACCATTAAATCCAGTACGGGTCAATTTGACCCCCTTTATGCATTCGTGAAGGTTTTTTTTTTTTTGGTTCATTCATTGTAGGGTTAAATATCAAAAATCCAGGAGGTGTGCATTATAGCTGACACCTACAAGAACACTTTCCAGTTGGTTGTGTGACTGTAAGTCATTCCCTTCAAATGCTATTGAGCTTTAAATTATGGTATATTTTGTGTATGAGCCCATGCAGTCATAAAATACATGGCAATATTATATATGATTTAAGTTTATTTTGTTAGATATGAAAAATCTAAGAGGTGTGCATTATAACTGACACATAGATGAACACTTTCCAGTTAGTTGTGTGACTGTCATTCCCTGCAAATGCTATTGGAGTTATATACGTGTTTAACAATGTCGTATGTAACTTTAGAGACGGTCCCTTAATTTCCACATATCTGCGAATATCATATGTCCAATGTCAAACCAACTTTATTCCAGTATGTTTACTTGCTGATTGCAGTTATGGGGTTACTGGATGACGTCATACTCCCATTTACACATTCATGTCATCGGCGTGATCATTCGCCTATCCGATTTTCTGAAAATGTGAAATAGAAGAGATTTATCAGAATATATAATAATAGATTATAACGTAGTGAACATCGTCGTCTTTGATCGTGGTGACACAAGCTTTTTGCTTTTTTTGTGTGTGTATATTGCCCAGGAAAAGGTAACAATGAAGGGCATAAGTGAGACTAGCAGTGGTGATTGGTGGTTAGTCAGTAAGGACAATGGAGATCAGTGATTGGGTGTTGGGAAAGGTGGCCGTCAGTGGATTGGGTGTTGGGAAGTCGATGCAACTCAGTCAGACTTTACACACTAGTGGTGAGTCGAGTGAGCCTGCTCTCTTAACTTGGAGAACTGCATCGTATGCAGGACAGTCGATAACATCTGCTCGAAAAGGTGTGCTGGGGTTTAGAGTAAATGCTCTTGCTCCAGGGCACTGTAGTGAGTCTGTGGCAGTTGTATTGTTTAAGCTTACAATCTTCTAAACCATAACCGAAGAGCTACCAATTTACCAACATTTAACTTGTAGTGACAGTGTTGTAGTTCCCAGTCCAGGTATTGCTACAGATGTGTATGATTTCTTCAAGACCATTGTGTTAGAAGAATAGAAGGTGTTAAAGGTGAATGTGCCCAACTAGGTGTATTCGTCTTTCAGAACATGATGATCGTGTTGGACCCAAACATCGTAGGAAAGGCAGGGGACCTTTCAGAGCGCCGCTCTACAGCGACCAGATCTCGAAACAGAGACATCGTGGAGGCCACGGAGGCGGAGGTGGAGGAGCTGGTCCCAGATCCAGATTTGAGGACGATGATGGTGACATCGCAATGACTGATGACCTTCATGACGGGGGGTCGCAACGGAGATTGTGAGAGCACAGTTCTTGTTTAATATCTTATTTCTTTATAATAAGTGATTTGTGCGTGATATGTCTACTACAAGGCAGTGAATGTATCCGAATAATGTATGTTTTCATTTCTGTGTAGTGCTCCTTATGGGCGGCCCCAAAATCGCCGTAACGGCCGAAGAGGAGGAAAAGATGCAAGAGGAGATGGTGGCAACAACAGGGGACGAGGGAATAGGGGAGGTGGAGGAGGCAGTGCAGACGGAGTTGACGGAGGTGGAGGCCGTAAAAATTGGTTCAAGATGATGGTGCGTGTTTTATGAGCTGCTTTGCCATAATGTCCATGGCTTGAAATAAAATATAGTATTTGTTTTGAATCTTTTTACTAATCCCTTTTTTTTGTTTGTTTCTCTTCAGATTCCTCATGGGAAAAAATACGAAAAACAGTGGCTTCTGTCTTCACTACAGAACATCTGTGCAGTGCCATTCCAAGCCATACAGGCAAGTGAAATATAAAATGAATGATTATACTACAGTATTGTTAAATTCTTACTTGTCATCAGTCAGATGGTGTTGATTAATTTTATATAGCAGTGATTATGGCAGTGTTTACAAATGCAAAGTAAAGTAAGGTTTTACTGTTTGAGTCTGTTGTGAGTTTTATTTATTTATTTTTACAGTACCACACAGAAGGAAACAGAGTACAGTTCTACATTGACGATTCTTCTACAGCGTATGCTTTGGTCAAAGTGTCCAGAAAAATCACAGACAAAGATGGATACAAGGTTCAGTGTTATAAAATACATGTATCAATTGGCTGGAATAGTGCGTTTGTGATGTAGGCAAAAATCTAATAAATTATTTTACCACATTGTTTAATATCTTTTCTTCTTAAGCGTAATTCAGTAGTGTCCTGTATTCTACTTTGGGCCTAACAGATAGCTGTCTTGATGAATCCATGCCAGCCTCCAAGCTTACCCCAACAGGACCTGAAGCTAGAGGACCTAGAGCATTTGAAGGTGAGTGAACACCTGAGTGAGGCAGCCACTTTGGCACTCATCTTGTATTTCATGTAAAGTAAGGGCCTTGCAGTAGTTAAGAGGTTGATGTGTCACAGTGAAACTTTAAAAAACAAAAACATTTTTATTACAGCAATGCATGTCCAAGCGTTTTGACGGTTCACAACAGGCCCTTGATTTGAACAACATCAGAGTTGACCCAGGTAGGTTTCTTTTTAAAATGCCGCCACTTACATATTAATTAAACGTTTGTGATTGTGTGATTATGTGTAGACCGCAGACATTCTCTGTGCTGTGATCTGTTGAAGTATGTTTAGAGAGACTAGATGTTAAATTAAGTTTAAAAGACAAAGAAAAATTGGAAAGATCATTTATGTGGGATAATTGCTATCGGGTCAACACCCCCCCCCCCTTTACGGCTCACCTTTACGGTACGTGTGCTTGCACTGAGAGCATTGTGAAATGCACACATTTCGTGCCGGTCTGCGTGGCTAAAAATCGTATGATAACAGCTCCTCCTTTACAACTATACCTGTACTGTGACATTTCACACATCATGCATTGTTTCTCGCTGTTTGAGTGTTGATATTGGGCTTGCTGTGATAGCCAGTGTTGCCTGTGTTGCACGTTGTTCGGCCGCACACCGATTACATCACTTGCCCACCGCAGCACCACCCCCACTGTCGCTTTGCGTTTTTATAGTAATGAAAATCATTTAGTTTGCTTGGAGAATGGATATTACAATTAAAAACTGAATGCGTCTGCTCAACTCAGCATGAGCTGAATGAGTCCGAGGCACAGCACAGATCAGCAGGAGTCAGATCACGTGACTAGTGAGGCGAACTGACTTGACAAGATGATGGTGGAAGATTCGGTCTCTGTTTAATATAAGTGAGTTTGCCATTGCACTGTTTTGTTGTTGGGCTTTTCATTAAGAATAATAATGAACCCACCATTCAAACAATGCTGCTAATTCGAAAGTGAAAGCGAAACCCACACACCCTCAGGGGCATTCATCCGCGACTTAAAAGTGAGGGGGGGAAATAGGAAAAAGTGCCAAGGACTCCAGCCCCCCCCCCCCCCCCCCCCCCCCCCCGTTATGTTCAAGTGAACCTGTGATCATAAGCTCCTCCTCCAAATGATACAGGGACCGGCCTTAAGACAAGTTCCACTGGAATGGCTGGGTGTTCATAAATGTAGTTGAATTATGACTATGATTGGCCTAGGTTGCAGCCGTTAGCTGAATGTATCAGAAAATGTATTTCTCTAATGTTATTCCATTGTCGTTTTCCTTGCGACAGATTTGGCTTCCTTGAACATTGAGGTGGCACTTAGCAGGAAAAATTCCATGCAGGCAGTCATCAAGATCATTGAGGATAATATCCCTGAGGTACAGAAAAGGATCGCTTATCTTGCTTTCGAAGCATGAAATGGAATACATGACGTAGGCTAAAGATCACATGGAAAAATCCAAGAAAACACTCGTTTACTCTGGTCCTTCATCTTCTTCACAGCTGGTTTGTTTAAACCTAAGCAACAACAGATTGTACAAGCTTGATGACCTCGCTGACCTCGTCGCCAAAGTCCCAAATCTGAAGATTCTGAATCTCTCGCACAATGATGTATGGAGTTTTGTCTTTAATTATGTTTAGAGTTGCTCTGTCTTTCTGGTTCACGTAGTTACTTCTCTGCTCGTTGCAGATAAGGTCGGAGAGAGAGTTGGACAAGCTGAAGGGGCTGAGGCTGGTGGAGTTGTCATTGCAGAGGAACCCTCTGTGCGATCACTTTAAGGACCAGGCCGATTACATTAGGTCAGTTCTTATTCTAACCTGTAGTGCAAAGAAATATGGAAACGGGTAAATGAGTGTGTTTTGGTTGAGTGAGTGTCCGTGTGTTTGTGTACGTCATACACATCAGCTCCCTGGAGGTCGATAAACCCTTTCAGACAGAGCCAAACAGAAGTGACGAAGGCTTATGTAAAAACCAAAGGAAATGGAATAAATGTACCACGTCCATCCTTTTCAGCACTGATGGCTAATGGAATATTTTGGAAGAATATCCCATTGATTACATTGATAGATTAAAAAAAAAAATTATGTATTAAAGAGTGTCGTATGATGCTATCAGTTTAGTTATGCTTTATGTTCTGGAAGGTAAGTTAGTTTCTATTATTCTTTAATATTATAGCAGCTATCACCAGCCTTTTCTCTCTCTTTAATAAGACAAAAAAATCACAGGTTGTCGTGGTAACAAGAAACAGAGCTTTGTTATAGAAAACGAATCCACAACTTCCAACCGATCAGATTTGAGGATTCAATAGTGCTGTGATACGTCACAATATGTTTTTGGTGGGTGTTGTCAGTACTGCACAAAACACTAACTGACTTCATATCTTTTTAAAAAAAGTATGAGTCTGTAAACAGACGTGCATCAAGTGAATTAAAACCACACACCAACAAGAAACTGACTGGACTTTAGCCAATATACTGGATATATTGAGCGATTTTTACTCAAGTTTGTTCTTACAAATGTCGATTTGTCATGTTCTTAGAAAAACGAAGGTGTCATAATACATATTGTGAACCCTGAACATGTCTACGGTTAATTGATATGTTTTTGATACTAGCCAGTCCAAATGTGATGCACGCGAGACCTGTTATTAACCGGTTTCTGTCATGAAATATAAAACCAAACTGTAAATGCGACAGTCATTCTAACGCTCGACATCAAATCACGGCATTTACTACGGGGTTATAGCAGTACTATGTGTCATGGGATTTTATTTGTTACAAAAAAGTGTGGTGGTATTGTTTTAAGGATCAAATAAAGCTTCCTGCCTACCTGTTATCTTTTCTACATGTGCTCGCTGCCTCTTTGCAATTCAAGTTTTCTGTTCCCTCTGTATTTTTCCTGCAGTGCAGTTGGCTCTGTTGCTCTTTATAGATTACTGCTCGTACAGTTGCATTTATATTGTTGGTCAAAAAGGTCAGTTTAGAGGAAAACATTAGTTATGTCTACATATGTAGCTTTTTCTTGGCTTATTCTTAGCTCATTTGGGATACAGTGCCATTTAACCACTCAATGCCCAATGCCTCTTAACCCTGCGAGAGCGTCGGGCCTAAGCTGACTCTAGAAGAGAAGGAAAATGCATGTGTGGAAGGTTTATGTGCACTGAAGTGCTCTTGAGTTCTCAACCGCTCTGTAATGGTGCCTTCTCCATCCCCTCCACCCCTCATATGAGCTTAGGTTGAGCTTAGGTCTCAACCCAAGATTGCTGATTGGCCAGTGACGAAGGCTGGTTAGCCA
The DNA here is from genome assembly GCF_001660625.3 of Ictalurus punctatus. Classification (NCBI taxonomy): domain Eukaryota; kingdom Metazoa; phylum Chordata; class Actinopteri; order Siluriformes; family Ictaluridae; genus Ictalurus; species Ictalurus punctatus. The sequence continues at coordinate 12,721,417 of NC_030433.2, read as the reverse complement.
AAGACGGGTAAGATCCCAACATAAACTCGGGACAACCTAAGGCAGGCACAGTCGCAAAGCTGGCCACAGCACACAACATAGAACAGACGATGAAGATCCCTAGGAGAGAAGAAGAGGAAGATGTGAATTGTTAACACTGCACTGAGGAGAGCTCTTGGGTGGAGGAGGAAAGGGAGGGGGGATTTAAGAAAATCCTTCAAGCCAAGCAGTTCTCAGCAATGCTGGAACCCTTTAAACTCCAATGGGGGTTTTGTTGCTCAAAACTGGACCTCCATGTTCATGGTGCATGGACAGTAATGTGAACATTTAGAACATCAAAGCAAATGCTCTCTTGGCTGTTACTAAACTGAGGAACACTGGAATGTGGGCTTTGTGGCCATATTCGCATCTCAAAATTAGAGTAAGCATCAAGTTGAGAAACTATAGTGAAGATACAGTAACATAAAATTAGACATAGCTGACTAGGAGCGTTAAAACTTTAGATTCAATTATTTTTTTTCTTGAAAGGAAGCCCGGCCATTTTTAACTGCAGTGGTTGGGTCCAAAAGTGTTAGGTCCTATGATTTAGGCCAGTGCATTGTCTTTTTGTAGCTGCGTCGCCAGAATTACGAGCAATAGCAGTACTCAGTATAAAAGCTCAGGGTTCAGCTTCATTGCTGCTATCTTTTTTGTTGTGTTTGTTTGTTTGTTTGTTTGTTTGTTTACTTTCATATGCCATCTTCTCTATGCTGAAAGTTTGTCTCATGTAAATTTTTCTGCTCTTTAAGTCACTTTTCCCCTCCAGCTTGTTGCAAATGGCCTCCATCAACATGGCTAGTGTTCTCCATAGTAAAAATTCTTTAGTTCACAATGATGTTTGAGTTTGGCTTAAATGCATTCTACTTACAAATTTGATTACAGAAAGATTAACAAAAAAATCTCAATAGTTCAACAGCTGTGTATGTGAGTTGTTAAATGATCATGGTTTTTCGTTACTACCTTAACTGTTCAGTAACCACCTCACAGTGATTAAGCACTGAACATACCATTGTCCTACTCATAATTGGTTTACAGTTGACTTGAAACGGTTATGTAGTAATGGCATGTCGAACTGAACTCACCACGGCCCCCCGCGAGACCTCAGTCCAAGCGCAATGTGCCTGAAAGTACTGACCGTGTCCACCACCTCTACCCCACACACTCCCCTTCCCTCACCCCCACCCCCCAGAGCCTGCGTGTCAGTGTGTTCCTGTGCGTAGGGGGCCGATGGTGAGTATTGTGGAGGGGTAAGTACTACATTCCTGTTGGGGTGGGGGAACATACAAGCACTACGAATACTGTTATTGCCGTCTTTTGTGAGAGATTCTGCTCAGACTGTAGCAAGATTCCTGCAGTTATTTGAAGATTATGTATCATGTTGGCTGTGGTAAATATATATATATATAGCCGAAAACAGACTGCATATGTAAACACCTCGGGTTTAAGTCCTGAATTTTGTAGAGTCTCTGATGTTTTATTTAATAAATAAAACCCCTGTTTAATTTTTTATGCCCAGTGACCATGTCCTCGCTTCATGTCTTCAGGGAGACTGTGCCAGTGGTGTATGTGTGGGAGGAAATATCTGCTTTCTAGTTTCTTCTCAAATAACAGTGAATATTTCTCTTGTCTTCTGTCTTTGTGGTTGTTGGACAGTGCCATACGGGAGCGGTTCCCCAGACTGCTCAAACTGGTAGGCTCTGCACGTCACTGGTTTACACTGGTGTATCTGACACAGTCTGTGTTTCCATTTTTGCCCTCTCACAGTAGCTACTGACACACAATAGGTGCATTGCTGCCACAGGTACCTTTTTAGGAACTGGTTCAGGGTGTTTCACTTATTTGCTTCCTGTGACTTGTTTGGTAAACCTTGATGTGTTGATGTGCTGAAACTGCTGATTGGTCAGATGCTAGACATGACCGTTTTGACATCAGTGTGTTCCACATACAATGTGGGGAGGGGGGGACCATGGAAGCCAGCTAGCTGTGATGAGGTGATGTATGTTTTCCTTCTCGGTCAGTGAGCTATATAGTGAACTGTTAAATTGATCAAGTCAACATGTCTGTAATGTTGGTTGATCTATAGCAAATACTTGTGTGTGTTAGTTTGTTTACATCTGATGCCCTGCTTGGTCATATTGATTCAACGTCACTCTGTAAATTGAGAAGAAAGTCGTAGTTGAGATGACTACCCCAAGTTTACGATTCGGAATGTCTAGTTGTGGGGGCGTTTTCTTTGTCTTTTCCTGGTTGGAGGTTGGGAATTACAAGGTACAACCTCAAGTCAAAGGCAGTGTAACTATGATGAGTGATGTATATTTACCTCCTCAAAACAGTGAACTGTTATAGATTGAACAAGCTAATATATCAGTATGTTGGTTGATCTAAAGCAGAAAGTAGTTTATACTTTATAACTCCTTTTAAAACTACTGAAGTGCTTTGAGTTTCAGAGTAGGAATTCTTTTTGGTTTTTTCTCATTGAGAGGTTACAAATGGTAGTTGAAAGTAGCATAAGTTTGTTTTGTTTCAGAAGCAGCGTGGCGCAGGTGACACAGTGGAACATTTCTGATGCAAGTCGGGGGTCAATATATAAATGCCTGTTTTGTACCCGTGTGTAGTCACCAGAAACGGGTTAAATTATGCTTTGTGCAGATATAAATCATTGTGCAGCATGACAAAACATAATAAAGAGCATCTGCTTTGGTGTTTGGTGTCTTTCTGTGCTTTTGCTGTTTCTTGTTATACAGTTTGTGTTTGATAATGTGGTGTACACACGCTTGTAAAGGCACTGTATAGTCTTCGTTCAGGACAGTTCCAGAACTTTTTGGTGTTCCTCAAAAGGTTCCTGAATTTCAGTGGAAATGCACCTAAGATTAGACCTTGACATGACTCATTTTTATACTTCACTTAAATTTTTCATGTACATCAAAGAGATTGGCAGGAGTTCTGTCGCAGCTTTACGTTGTTTTATATCTCTGCCACAGGACGGACACGACCTTCCTCCCCCCATTGGTTTTGACCTGGAGGTTGCTCCGGCTGTTCTTCCACCGTGCAAGGTAACTTCCCGAATAATGTTATGCTAGTCCGCTGTCCTTTAGCACAGGAGTGTCAAACTCGATCAGTAGAGTTTGCAAAAAAAAAAGAATATTTAAAATGAACATTTTTTTTTTATATTTAAAATATATATTCATAGCATAAAAGTTCTAAGCAGCCGCTAAATAATTTTTGGAGAGGTTTTACAGTGCCAAATGTTTAGTTGAAATGAAAACTTGTATATTAGCACATTTTTTCGTTTGTTGCTCTATTCCGCCCCCTAGTGGAAGAAAAGATTAGCTCTTTTATTCTGAACTTTTTCATTTAAAACATGGTTTCTAAAATTTAATCGGTTGGTCATGATCAGAACCTCTACCGTTTGTTTGACACTGCTCCTTTAGCGTGTTGGTGTACTGTTTAAATGTGAGCTGATTGGAATCTTTTTCAATCCAGCCCAGTTACTTTGGCTCAGAAGAACTGAAGGGCCTCATCACTTGCTTCCTGCAACAGTATGTGACTCTTCGCATTTCTGAATGTCTAGTTTGTGTTTATGAAAATAAAGCAGCGGTGTGACTGAAGCTAAATGTGTTTCTCTTGTCGTCTAAGGTATTACACTATATACGACTCGGCGAACAGACAGCTTCTGCTTGATGCTTATCACGATGGCGCAACGTTCTCGCTCATTGTCCCGTTCTCCACGCAGAACCCTTCCAGGTAGAGTATTTCCGCTTCATTTCTGGCTTTGTGTTTTCTCTGGCTGGCACCTATAGGATGTCCTTGTACACACAGATTACAGTATAGTAGTACTACCTTGTATCTACACTCATTGTTGTGCTATTGCGAATGATGGGCATAAGATTAAAATCTTACAGGACCAAAGAGAATATTTTTTTTGTGCAAATAGACTGTAAAATAAAATATTTAGCAAAATCCAGGCTAATGACTTCTATAAATATTTATCACTTTATCACAGTCATTTGTCATTTAATCAGTCATTTAAATATCTTTAAACCATAACTCGACTGCAATCACGCTGTACTGAATATCAGTGCAAGAGGTGACTAACAAACTGAGTCTGTAAATTTTCATTAGTGTGCGTATGTGGTATGTTTATTTGGTCACTTTGTTTTATTACTCTTGTAGAAGCAGCCTGGGAGAGTACATGAAGGACAGTCGTAACATCAAGCGTGTGAAAGATTCCAGTAAGACTATTCTTATTTTCTGCTGTTGCTTAGTTACTGGATGATTACTGTATGGCATATTTATTTATTTCCCCCATTTACACAAACTTGACCTGTGACCATTTGATCATTGCATCTTAAGTAATGTTTTATTGTTCTGGTCCTTCAGCTACAAGGTTTCGCTTGCTGAAGCACACACGGTTGAACGTGGTCGCATTTCTGAACGAGCTCCCCAAGACCCAGCACGACATTGCCTCGTTTAATGTCGACGTCAACACCTACACCGTGAGAGAATTTTACTGTGCTTACAGTTAATTTTACAGTTAGTTTAAAGTGCGTTTAAAGTTGTTTCGCATCTGTTTAATTTGATTTTCTCTCTTTTCTCAGGGCTCGTTGCTGTCATTCACAGTCAGTGGAGTGTTTAAAGAAGGTATGGACATGATTGATCTTAATTCTTTCAGCAACGAGTTCAAACCCCTGCAGTATCACAGGTAATTCTGCTACACGATGCTGCTTCTAACGGTTTCTCTCATTCTGTGTTTCTTTCAGTGGATGGCACCTCTCGTGACTCGTACAGAGCTTTCTCTCGCGTGTTCATTGCTGTGTCCCCTGGAAATGGAAGGTAAGGCCCTTCTCTCGAATCTCTGAATGATTTGGAGGACATGGCTACCTTGTACCTTTTTTTTCGATGCATACTTTGTCGTGTATCCTCAGCATGTGTATCGTGAATGACGAGATGTTTGTCCGGAACGCCACGACCGAAGAGATTCGGCGAGCGTTTGTCGCCCCAGCCCCGACCCCTTCCAGCAGCCCTGTGCCCACGCTGTCTGCCACCCAACAGGAAATGCTCTCTGCGTTCTCCCAGCAGTCTGGCATGAACCTGGAGTGGTCTCAGAAGTAAGATTTTGAAGCTTTACACTAGAACACAATGTTCAATCTGGATCTCTTGCCCCAAAACATTGCTTTTCTGAGCCAGGTAGATTTTTAATTTAGATAAGGAGCTCTGATGTACAGATGAACACAGGAAAAGGATGTAGGAATTCAATATTTTGCCATCTCACATTGTGTTATTTTGACATTTCTATGCATACCAAAGGCGTACTGTTAGTTAAAAAAATCCTTTGTGAATTATCAGCATTCCAGGTAAAATTGAAATGATTTCCAGCTTATGAAATTTACACATCAGTTAGAAACCTAATTGTTAAATTTTTTTATTTATTTATTTATTTTTTTAAATTTAAACACAAGTTGTCTCAGTTTTCCAAGAATTATTAATAATCAGCTGTGATTGAATAGATTTAGGACTGTTGTCTTGATTCGTTTGAGTTTTCGTCTTTTCAGTTGACTCACTGATCCAGATTGTTATAACCCTACATCAGTAATAACTTAAAGGAACTTGAAATGTTCTGCGTAGAAGAGTGGCCCGTGATCCGTCTGTAACTAGCGTCTCCATAGCGCTCATTAACGTACATTTGTTTCTGCTTATTTTCATGAGAGGTGCTGATAAGAGTTGACTGTAGGTATTATGAAATGTACTATATTTCAACAAAACCACACAGGGCTAAATGTATAACAGGTACTTTGCATTGGAATTATTGAGACATTTGCATTTTTTTATTTTATTTTAAAGGTGCCTCCAAGACAACGACTGGAATTTTGAACGGGCCGGTCAGATTTTCACAGACCTTAAGGTAGTCAGTCATTTCATTTTATTGTTTCATTGCAAAACAAAGTGTGCATGTAGATAAAATCCAGTACAGTTCATCGTTGCTACTGAACACATTTATTAAGCAGTGTTTCTGTTTTTAGGTCCAAGGAAAGATCCCAGATATCGCTTTCATAAAGTGAAGAAAATTTTTTTTTAAAAATGTTTTGTCTGATGAGCTCTAGAACAAGGCTTAGATTTGTAATTATTGTTGATTATTGTTAAAATGACCAGTTTTGTTGCTTTTGATGGTTCTTTCTCTACAATATTTACCAGCTACTTATTCTGTACAAAAATGTAGCGTATGCATCGCTTCCTCTGGTGTAATCTTTCTTTATGAATGTTTTGATTAAAAATATTTTGAAAAATTCAATGAAAATGTTTGTGGTCATAAAGAAGCTGAGAAAACATTCACTGTAAAGTTGTTTATTATTGTGTAGATAAGTCAGTGTCAGTAACAGCAATGCTATTGTGCGTTGATGTCTTACTCAACTCTATAACATCCTCTATTACAGTACCGCTGTGCTTTCTTTGGTTGCATTGCCACTGCCATGGCTCTTTTTTTTTTTTTTTTTTTTAACTGAAATACTGATCAGTGAACAGAGAAAAAGACAGTCAGGATGTAGAAGCTGGTGCAGTCTGTGCTTTAGAGCAGATCAGAGAGGACGTTTGAGGCTAAACTGCAGCTGAGACCAGTTCCATCAGCCTCCACATTGAGCTTCTTCACCACACCGTCCTCAACAACCATTGCATATCTACACAGGAAATGGTAATTTTACAGGAAACATTATTTCTCATCAGTAATCTTAACCTCTTTAAAAGTACCAAACATATGAACCAGGTAATCCAAGGGCTGGAGAACATGGATGTTTAGTGGTCAAAGTCTCCCAGAACTTGCTTTAGTGACTATAATTGCTTCATGTGACATTGAAACACTTGCTTCCAACACTACAAACCGTTTCCTCCGTAAACTGTTTTCTGCTTTCACATATTGAAACCTAATCTGCTTTTACATTTAATAATGCAGTAATGATCATGTCTAGTGCTGCAACTAATGATTATTTTCTAATTTGATTAGTTGGCCGATTATTTTATCGATTAATCCAATGGGGCAAACTTTCAGGTTTTTGGAACAAAACGTCAGAAGTAACAATAAGTAAATGTGCTGCGCACAGACGGCCTAATCGATTCTGAGATTCATTGACAACGATTTTCATAATCGATTTTATGAACTTTTTCACAATATCTGTTGTTACCCAGATGAGGATGGGTTCCCTTCTGAGTCGGGTTCCTCTCAAGGTTTCTTCCTCTTAAAACATCTTAGGGAGTTTTTCCTTGCCACCGTCGCCACTCAGTGGCTTGCTCAGTTGGGATAAATTCACACCTTTAATATCTGTATACCGTGTTGATATTTCTGTAAAGCTGCTTTGAGACAATGTCTATTGTAAAAAGCGCTATACAAATAAAATTGAATTGAATTGAATTGAATTTTATCAATTAGTCGTTGCAGCTCTAATCATGTCACATGTTCAATAGTCAGATTTTGCATTACGACTTGATAAAGAAGCTAAACTTGAATTCTGAAAGCTAAGTGTGTCATTGTGGCCTGGTGCAGTAAACACAAGAGTCTGGGTTTGAATCCCAGCACTCTTTAATTTTATATCATGTTTCTTTTTCCACAAATTCTGTTCTAAGAATTTGCTCTGACTCAGAGATGCAAAACCTATTTTGGTCTCTGTGGTACATTTGGCTTCTGGGCTCAAAGTTGAAGCTTTCCAAAAGGTTGTAGGTTCAAGTCCCACCAGTTGAGTCAATTATTTTCTGGTCTGAGCTGTTTGTATAGAAGACTATACAGGGTTTCTGAGAATTATTTAACTGCCCATGAACCTTTAAGCTGTGGCAATTCCCTACTTGGCAACTTTGCTAGTTTGGGTTAACATAAGGTATGTAGGGAAAAAAAAATGCTGCCAGGTATCTTATGTTGCCTGGAAATAATCTAGGGCTAGTTTATAATTACAGAAGCACAAATATCCTTCATATGTCCTAAAAATAATCATTCTTACCTCTTGGATCTCTTGTTACCAAGTACCTTCAAAATGTCATCATTGTCCAGAAAGAGATCAACTGCCTGAAAAAGAAGAACGTAGTCTGTAGTTACACCATGCTCACATGTCAGAACAGGAAGCAGGGCCTGCAAACCACAGCCCATGGCTCAGACAGCAGAGGTGAGACACCATTTGCATCGGGATTTCCATACGATTTCCTGTCACTTGCATTGTTAACGAGAATGGTAGGTATATCAAAAACAAATCTTACCGCAGTGAAGGCTCCTGTGGGATCGGCCAGCATTCGCACCTATAATGAAATGAAAAGGTTTCAAGTATCAACATGGCAATATCCAAATTTCAAAACTTAATATTTAATGAGCTCTATTGAAAGTGCCCTGCGTGCATTATGTTACCTTGTGTGCCAACCATGAGAGGAAACTTCACTCCTAATCAATGAAACTTCTTTACATTTACTCCCATGAGGAGGTGGTGGTGTTTTACATCATTCCCTTTACAGTTACCATCCTCACACCTTCAACATGCACAGCCCTACCCTTTCCCCACTTAAATGATTTCACACACAGGTGTAGATTGGGGAAAGGGAGGGGAGCGAGGGTTCATCACCCCTCACTGTTCTAATTCTCCCAATCATGTCTCTGATTTGGGATTATAAAAAAAAGTTTAAAATCACTGGGCAATCAGGGTACACTGTGTGGTCCTTTACATCTTTCCACAAACTGGGAGATGACTCCACATCTCCCACTACTAACCTTACATTTATTATACCACAAAAATCACTTTTACATTATTTACTTGAAACAGTGAAATTAAACCTTTACCCAGGAATTTACATAGAAGCAAAATTTGTTTAAAAAAAACAAAACAACCCCCCCCATAGGATGACATGGCAAAATAATGATTGACAGTTAAACAATACACTGCCAAACAGCTTTAATATAGGCTCACGATTTCCTTATTTATAAAACACTTATAATCACAGTGCTGGCTGGGGAGTTCACAAGGAAGTTAATTTCCAAAAACCACCTATGATGATAACGAAAGGCTGTTTTCCAGTTGAACAATACACCGACTAACCTGTTTAATGTCTTTCATGGTGGCTGAAGATCGGGTTTCTAACATTATTCTATTCCGATCAAAGCATCCAAGCGTGTTCTGATAAACGGTTTTGCGAGGTGGGACGTGTAATTACAGCCTCGATGAAGCTCAGCAACGTTAAGTTGTTTAAATACAAGAGTCAATTCAATGCAATTTAATTTGTATAGCGCTTTTAACAATAGACCTTGTCACAAAGCAACTTTAAAGAAACCTGGATGTAGATTTACATCCAGTGGCAAGGAAAAAAAAAATCCTGAGAAGACATGAGGAAGAAAGTGTTGCCAGGAACCAGACTCATAAGGAAGTCCTCCTTTTCTGGGTAATGCCATATGATTACAAATCATTACTCATCTACAACTGTAGTAGATAATGTGCAGTTTATACCATGGTATCCATGCTCACCTTGCCATCTGTGCCATGTTCCTTTCCCCATGCGGCCATGACAAACACGTCGTTCACGGAGACGCAGGCCACCTCCTGCACACCTTTGCTCCTCAGCTTTGCTGCATCAGTAACGAATCCCGGGAGATGTGTCTGAGCGACACAAACAAACAGTCATGTAGGTGTGCGCATGATGAAAATGTTAGACTTTACAATCCATGAATTATGATCTTAAACGCTGGTGTTTTGAGCAGTAAGTACAATGTAACCAAGTAAGCAGAGCAACGGAATCTTTTGTAACAGAATACCACACCATCAGACCGTTACACCATACTGTAGTATCTTTCGTATGTTTGGTGTGTGCGCACACGTGTGTGTGTATGTAATCTACCTTGGAGCATCCAGGAGTAAAGGCACCTGGCACTGCAAACAGTACCCCCTTTTTCCCTTTGAAGAGCTGGGCGATGGAAATTTTATTTCCCGGGTCTCCTTCCTGGACCTCCACAGCTGGCAGACTCTCTCCAACCTTTGAAAGAGTGCTATACATTAGTGTATCTCAATCCTCCTCATTTTCCCCTTCCTGTCCACTTTAGCATTTTCCCTTAGTCTAACACACAGTTCAAGGCAATTCAGCTTGGTAATTAATCAGGTTTAATAGGATGAGAGTAAGCTCTAACATATAGTTACTGTGATCTGATCTGTATACAAACATGGATGGCTCAGTTTCAACCGATGCCACCTCATATTTCCCTGACTGGAATAACACAGTTATTAATAACTGAATGAATGAATCTTGTGTGTGTGTGCATGTATGTATGTATACAATGACATAAACTGTTGTTGTTTCTGCATTACCATGATGTTCCACGCAACAAAGGTGCAGTTTAGTTTTGCCAGCAGAAAACATTTTAAAACAGTGGTTCTCAACATCAGGAACCAATTGGAGTAGAACTACCTATACTTCATTTAGCATGTATTACTTACAATGTATGCTCTTCATGTTTACCTTTACACATTATTTCCTCAATATAATATAAAATCACACCTGAAAATATATTATTTTTCTTCTTCTTATTATTATTATTGAGCTCTTATAATTATTCACCAACGATCACTTGAATCAAACAGGTTTAATCCAAACCTCAATAACTCAAAAAACATGTGGGTCTATAAACACTTGTCAACTTGGACCTGCCTCTATGGCTCCAATAGACTAGATTATTGTAATGTTAAATAAATGCTAAATGTTCATGAGATAGGTTTGTAGTGAAAGTCGTCTGTGGGATTTTCTTTTACAGTTAAAGATGTCCTGGGCTGGAAAAAAAACCCGTTAAACTGCATTAGGGGGACAAGTGGAGGACTGGACACCAGCTGTTTCAGACAACACAACGCGCATGCGCAGTTCACCGTGACGACGCCACTGCGTTTCTGTCAATTACGTCACAAGTTTGATTTTGGGCAGAATGCGTACTGCAAACAAGAAAAACAACAAGATAAACAAGATAAGACAGAGCACGCAAGATGAATTTAAAAGAGGTGTAGCCTTTGTGCATAAATATGATGGTGTGTCTACTTGTGTCTAATAGCAAGCTAAAAACATTCTAGAAAAATACACTCGTGACGTCGCGACTCAGTTGAGAATATGTTTAACTCCAACCTGGTCGCACGAACACTCCGTTTAACGCCATTTTAACTACTGTAAATATACAAAACACACTGTGACAAGAAAAGTAAGGTAACTCGTTTAGTTAGCATAGCCGCGACACTTCGCGCGAGCTGGAAATCAGATTTAAAAAAATTAAACAGAGGAACCGAAAATGTGTGTACGAACACCACCACGGCTACAGGAGCGTCTTACCTTGATGGGCATGTTTGCAGTGACTGTAGTATGAAGTGGTCTGATGAAACTGAACAAACGAGGTCGCCTGAGAAGCATAACTGTTTTGTGGTTCAGCGGGTTTTATATGTTAGGAAGAAAAGGCGGGCCTGAAGAACACAGCCTGTCGGTGTCAGGACAATAACTCTTCATTTACGCCCCGCCCCCTACACACCTACACACACACACACACACACACACACAAGTGATTTACCTAATGTAGTTGTAAAATAAACAAACTGCGTTAAGTGTTCATACTTAGTGTTTGCATTCAAGTGCTTCCTCAAGGCCTTACAAACTTTTCAAAAGCAGCACTGTTTACCAAAATTGTTAAACAATGTCCAGACATCCCAACCTGCTAAAACTCATTTCAGATAAATAAACGCATAAGGTGTATCCTTATTATATTGTCTTATGTAATAGCTTACATACATACCTTGTTTTTGTGATTTCGCCTAATCTAAGTGTGATATATGCAGAAAACATTAAAATATGTACTTACACTGTTTTGTATTATATTATACTATATATTATATTATTGTATTTTCCACTCATTTAGTTATTTTTTATATTCAATAACTACTTTACACATGTCTACAGCGAGTTTGGCCTCATCACCACATCAATACAGTATCCTTATTTTAGCTAGCTAAAATAACCTTAGCTATGCTAATGGTCGAATGACACCTATTCAACTCTCCTCAACATGTCTTTTACACTCATTTATCCCACCATGAGCAACTGAGAAATCACTGCTGCAAACAGTACAGCGAGCTACACTGTCGTTATTTATTTATTTATTTATTTATACATTTTTACCCCTATTATGCATGGGTATACTGTAGTGGAGCGAACTGCGTTTTGTACTTGTTTTTATTTGGACACTCTGCCATGCCTCTTGTGATGTGTCATCATTTTGAACGAATCTTTAATATGACTCGGGAACAAGGAGTTATCTCAGAGAGTGATTCGTTCATTTTTCGAGTCTTCAGGTTCGAGTCGTTGGTTCTTCCGGTGACCTCCCCATAGGCAATGCACTATGCTGTACCTAAAACGGGATGAACGAACGACTGGAACCCGAAGACTCGACAGTGTTTCCGGGGAACAGACTTGACAAATGTGACGTGACAAAAGAAAGAAGGACTCGAACCCGGAAGTGAGGTGAACTAACAGACTGCATAGCCTTAAGACCAGCTAAACTATTAATTAATCATTTCTGTTTCTCATAATTCGAGGCTGCATTAGCCTATAGTTTATTTAATAGTTTATGAAGTACTAGATTTGTTGGGGAATTTAACATGTAACATTTTAATGATATTCTACTGATATGAACGAAATGACTCGTTCAAAAATAGATTCGTTCAATTTGCTGAACGAGATTCAAAGTTCCGAGTCAGTAAAATGATCCGAACTTCTCATCACTACAGACACTAAACTGAACCGAATTGATGGATGAACGAGAGAGAGAGAGAGAGAGAGAGAGAGAGAGAGGGGACTGTAAAGTCCGCCTACCGAGAAATCTAATTGGTTAGACAGCACAAAGACATACCAATCAAGACGCGCGCTGTGTCACTCGCCCTCTCACCAGGTCGGTCATTCACTCTCGGTTGCTCCAGAGTCCATTAATAGTCCGTTGCTCCAGAGTCTACCATTAATAGTGAACACTGAATTCAATCTCATTCTCAAAAAAACAAACAAACAAACAAAAAAAAACGATTTCCAGGATATTGTATATAATTTGCGGGCGTCAGGGAGCCTCTATTAAAATGCGGGATACTCCCGGAACTTCCGGGAGAGTTGGGATGTCTGCAATGTCGTTTTTATGTTTAGCCCCGCCCTCTCAGTTTGATTGACGGTTAAAGGAGCTTCCTTATTACTTTATCACAAACTTATGAGTCAAGCAGAAACACGGTCATCTCCACGTCCATCTATTTCAAATCTTGTTTCTCTGTCATTCAAATTCAGTATACCATCAAATACCATCTATCCATTTTGTGTACCGCTTATACTACACAGGGTCACGGGGAGGGTGGAGGCTAGTCCAGGGACCTCAGGACAGAAGGCGGTGGACACCCTGGATGTAGTGTCAATTCATAGCGGGGCACATTCACACAACTTGGAAATGCCAGTCAATCTACAATGCATGTCTTTGATGCAAGGCAAATGTGCCAAACATTAAGCCACCATGCTCCCCTCAAATACAGTATATACAGTACTCTCTCATCAATTCATTTCTGCCATTCAATGTCACTGATCTGTTTATCTTTTCTTTGCTCACCAAGTTTTTATGCTGTCATTGTCATCTGTGGTGACACACAGCAGGACCTGATCACCAGGTCACCCCTTGCCCGAAAACCAGGAGGAACAGGTGATGCACATTCTTCAGGGACATAATTAATCCTATGGTGCGCTATACAGTGCCGCTAGTGGTCTGCTTTGGAGGTTTCAAAGGGTCAGAATAGCATTAGTATCTCATCTTTTGACTCCTCACAAAAAACAGAAGTTTTTTTTTTTTTTTTTTTTTTTGCATTACTGTACATTTAAAAATTGTAAGAATTAATTCAGGCAAACTCTGATGAAAAGGTATGAACAGGTTAGAGTGAGGGATGGGCTATTTTTTTCATGTTCCATCAAAAGTTAAACTCTGGCAAACTTTGTAAATGGACAACAGAGATTAAGTTTATTTGTAATAAATTTTTAATTATCAGCAAGTGTTGATGCGAGCTGTCTGTCAATGCATCGTTCTCAACGAAGTGAATGTGTAGTACTGTGTGTTTTAATGGATACCATTAAAACATTGTGTATGAATAGTAAGCAAAAGCCATGTATTTAGGTTTCATTCAATTTCATTGCAATTAAGTTAGAACCATTAACCCAGCAACAACCTTAACATTAATCCTAGACGTTTTCATATGAATTGTGTTGTGCCAATTGTTAGAAATTGTCAAGAGTGGGGTCACTGTCTTGCCATCACCAAAAACCTGATCTGAAGGCCAGGCCCCATGTTTTCCTGTATTGATGTATTTACCAACACATCTGAGAAAAAGATTGCTTGTCCAGGTTTTCTATTGTTTACACAATAATTGTGCCTTTACATTGTTTGTATTTATAAAGTATTTTTAAAAATGTCATTAGCTAGCTGGATGTCTATACCACAACAGTGGTCTTACAACTTTACCCACTAGAACAGGGAATGTATTGCACATTACCACATTCCCATGTTGAAAGCACAATTACAATCCCCCCCCCACACACATTTTTACAGAAAAAAAACAAGATCATAAAAGACAGACCAAATGGCAAATTCTGACGCATGTTAATTTATTACAAAACACATGACACCGACAATATCTTGAAGTACCCCTAAGTTCCTGTGGTGTTTTAGTGTTTGCCTTTTAAATCACAGTGATTCAATATGAACAAATTGCTGAGTCACTACTGCAGAACCATTTAGCTTTACGAAAAAGAAAAAAGAAGAAGAGAAAAAAAAACAGCACACAGAGACATCCACAATCATTATACTAAAACCCACAGAAAATAAAAACAACCAAATAATATTAATAAACATCAGCAAATTGAGTAAAAAATAGAATTGAATCTTTTAAATACAATATTTTAAAATACAAACATTGATTTGTTCTATAAGCTGTATCATTTCTGTGGATTTTTAACACTGTTATTACTGCTGAGGTTTGATTTACAGTAGGTCACTATACAGAGAAAGGTCAAAACAGAGTTTTGGTAAATTCTGGTATTGCTCATTTACATAAATATACACAGACACACTAACAGCTACCCGTGACTTTTTTTTTTTATTTCTAAATGATGTGTCCCACTGATGGATGTCCCAAAATCTCATCTAACGTCGACAATTACAAAATGGCATCATACAATCTTGATAATTGATGAAAACACTAATGTAATAGAATTATATTTGCTAATATTATTATTATTCACATAAACATTGACATTGTTTACAGCTTTCTTTGAATGGACCCAGACATCTATAGTTTTGTACACATTCTGCAACGTGACCAGGAACAGAGGTGTGTTTATCTCTGTATACAAAAGAGGAAAAGACTTATAGGAAACTTAGATATGAAACTAACCCAAAAGTATTTTAGTGTTGATTAGATTAAGATAGCTTCAACAGAAAACTGACAGCAGGACTGACTGCGTGCTAGAACGTGACAGTAAATGGAGGAAAATAACTCAACACTACATATTGATTGCCTGAAATCTGCAACACTATTATTACTAAGTCACATTCAAATATATTAACATATCTTTCCCTGGCTTTCGTTATTCTTCAGCTGTTAGCACTCACTGAAAAAAACAAAATGTTGGAGAAAAAAAAAAGACTGTAAAGAAAGGCAAAAAAAAAAACCAACAAAAAAACACAACAACAGTAAAAGTAATATTTTACAACATTCAACCAGATTGCTTTATTTTAGTACCAAGCTTGAGGACATGTAATATACGGAAAGTCTATGTTTCAAGTCAGTCAAACTTTGACAAACCACAAAGAAGAAAAGAAAGCTCATACTTGATCAGAAATTCCCATGGCATTTTGGGCTGATGGATTCCTGCAAGATGATGTTTAAATTAATTGGAAATTATCTAAGAAAAATTCAAATCACAGCCTAGAATTGGGAATTACCTGCGTATGGGATGCAAGCGTAACTTTTACACACATAATCGTTACTACAAACGTACAGTGAAAAGCACCCTGAAGACACACTGTAATCTCAGAGGTCTGAAACTTTTTTGTTTTTTTAGTGGTTTGATTTTCTTATTTATTCTGCCTTGGCCTGGACAGCAGTTGGCTTTTCTTCCTACTGTTGAGTTTTTCCAAAAATGCACACAAAAAAAAAAAATAATAATAATAATAATAATTAAAAAAAAAAAAAGGTAGCAGAGTTGTAGGGCTCTGAAAATGATTGCATATAATACCAGACAAATGTCTGCAAAACAAACACCCAAAAACGACACGGAAACAGCAGTGACCAACACAACGTCGATAAAAAGTTACAAGAATGGTCAAGGGCTGTGAGGGATTATTATTATTGTTTTGTTTTTTTTACATCATATTGTGAGGCTCTTCATGTTGTACCAAGTGTTACTCTCATACAGTGAAAGTCGTACGGCGCATGACCAACGAGGGCCACGCGCTGCATCCACGTCGGTCATAAGGATTCAAGTTTCACTCCATTCTTTATCCTGGATCAGCTCCTTCTCAAGTCTTTTAGAGGGAGGATTCAGAGTGCAGAGGCATAACAACCAACGGCTATGATCAGTCTCGGTGCAGTCTCCTGTCTCTGCTCCCAGTGTATAATATTGTATTGGTCACGTGAAGAGCTTGTGACATCAGGTGAAGCTTTCAGCTTTAGTTTTTTTTTTTTTTTTTTGAGCAGGAGTTCGTGCAGATTATAAAACGTCTTTCCACAGCACAGCAGCAGACTCCGTGTACAGAGCCAGCTGGCCTACAGGGCTTGAGGTGGCTCTTTTACCCTGAACTAAATGCACCAATGCATTCGTGCACTCACACACACACACACACACACACAAACGCATGTACAAAGTTCAAGAGTCTCCAGCCGTCCACTCTGCGGAAATGACTGCTAAAATATAAAGAGTGCATTACTGTCTAAAGAAGAATGGTGTCCTATTTGACAGAGTTCCCTTGGTGTACCACTACATTACAGAGCTTGAACGGAACAAAAGGCTTGGCTCAACAGCGCCCCCCCCCTACAGAAAAATACATGACTTGAACTTTTGATACATATTGCTTTAAAATATATTGCATGTAATAACATGTACTACAGTATATTTCTGTTCCTGTCATATGTAACTCCTAAATTACTACCTTCCCCCTGTTCACCCTGTAGGGCTAACATTCCTGTACATGTCTTGCATATTTCAATTTAAACCACAAAACTATCTGGGTAAATCAAGATAGTACCTACAGATTATAGCAAGTACTTGTACATGAAAACGGTCCACACACAGACACACACACACACACACACACACACACACACACACACAAGTGGGACAAAGGTTAAACATGGCTCTTTGTGAGGTCACCTAATGAATTACTGGATTTGTGTGGTGTTTTATATGGCTTTGCTATAATTTCACAAGGGGGCGCTACAGGTGAAGGAGATTTCATACAGCAGTAACTGAACTTCAACTCCCTGCTGTAGCCCCAAAACGTTACGCTGATGGAAAGTCCCATTTGTTAAAGCAATCTATAGGAAACTATGTGTGTGATAACTCTGATCAACTCTGATATCCTTGTATCTTTTGGGTAAATGATTCCAACAAGCAAGTGAATATTGTGATGTGAGGAATAAGTAAGTCCAATCAACGAATGAGGGATCGCCTGTCTTGCTGCTCGATGTCAAAGATTTCACATTATGAATGATATTTGAAGGGACTTTTAACTTGCCTTTCTTTAAAAAAGATTTTTTTTTAAAAACCTTCATCTCTTGGGGGGTGGGGGGGGAGGGGGGGGGTTTAATTTTTCTCCTCTCTTTTTTTGCTGACATGTCCTGTTGTTCACCTTGTTGTGTACCTCACGCTAGGGGGAGTCCATCATGGCTTCCAGCATTTCCAGGAAGAGTTTATGCATGGGCACACCTCCGCGGGTCTTGATACTGTAGAAAGTGGTGAGTGCGCGGTTGGCTGTTTGCCGGAGGAGGGGCAGCGTGAGGAGAAGGCGGCCGGCACGCTGCGGGTCTTCCGGACGCTGCTGCACCACCAGCTCTAACAGAGCCTGATGCAGAAGATCCCTCAGCTTCTGCACAGCCTCAATGTCCTCTATGTAGACTGAGTCTGAGACAGGGAGAGAGGCAGAGAAAGAGTGAGTGAGACTGGTAGGTGTGAGCTACCAACCGAACCAGACTTAATAATAATAATAATAATAATAATAATAATAATGTTTAATTTGTATAGTGCCTTTACAAGGCTCAATGACACTTCACAGTAAAAGACAATAACAATAACGTACAACAGTCAAACATATGAGTCATTAGGACAAATGGAAATTTGCCGAGTCCAGAGCAAGAAACAATGCAGTTATATAGTTATTATAAATATTACAACATTCAAAACCATAACAAGGGACAAACACTTAGTATTACATGAAACAGATACAAATTATGACTGATAATATTGGGTGAACAAATGGGTTTTGAGCCGAGTTTTGAATTCTGAAATAGAGGGAGTTGTCTGAATTGCCAGGGGGAGCGAGTTCCATAGCTCAGGTGCCACAACAGAAAAAGACCTGCCGCCCATTGATGAAAGGCGAAATCTGGGAACAAGGAGGAGAAGTTTGCTCGCGGAAGATCGGAGTTAGCTAGTGGGAATTCAGGGAGAGAGTAACTCAGAAAGGTAGGAAGGAGCAAGACCATACAGTGACTTAACTTTAAACAAGAAAATTATATATACACAATACACGATGCAACAGGTAGCCAGTGAAGGTTATATAGGATGGGAATGATATGTGCAGATCGTTTAGTGCAAGTTAGTACTCTCGCAGCACAATTTTGAGGGCATTACAATAGTCAATGTGAGATGGAATAAAAGCATGCACTAATGACTCAGCATCTTTCTGGCTAATATTAGGGATGGAGTTGGGCGATACGGCGAAGTTGGAAGGATGCTGCTTTAGACAGTCTGCTAATATATGCATCTAGGGTTAATGGAAGGTCAAGAATGATACCCAAGTTTTTTACTGTGGCAGATGGAAAAATTGAAGTATTATCAATGGGACAGTTAAATTTCTACTTAGAGTTGAGGGGCCACCAATTATTCTCTCAGTTTTACTCAAGTTCAACCTGATAATGTTGGAATTTGACCAGCCCTTCAATTCATTAATACACGAGGATAATGAGGCAGTCTGGTGAATAGAGTCTGGCCGACAAGCTGTATATATTTGAATATCGTCAGCGTAGCCATGATAGTTAATGCCGTGTCAACAGATAATTTGCCCAAACAGCATAATGTAAATAATAAAGGACCGAGAACTGAACCCTGAGGAACATCTTGTTTGAGTGGGACAGGGGGATTTATTATTGCGCATCGAGATGTAGTACTGCCTATCCTTGAGATAGGACGAGAATCAGGATAATGCAGCTCTTAAGATACTAATCTCAGAAAGGCGAGAGAGTAATAGTTTGTGGCAGACTTTGTCAAAAAGCTGAGCTGAGGTCGAGTAATAAGAAAAAGGAAAGATCATCAACAACTTTTACTAGAGCAGTTTCAGTGCGGTGATGTAGGCGGAAACCAGATTGAAATACGTAATATTGATTACTGTGAGCTAGAAATGTTGAGTGGCAACAACCTTTTCCATGATTTTAGAGATAAACAGTAAATTTTAAATTGGCTGATAATTAGAAATATCTGCTAGAACCAGATTTGACTTGCACAATAGGGGCTTGCTAATACGTGTGCCAACACATCCGGTGGTGAAAGATCAGAGGTGTGCTTTTAAAATCGAGGGCGATCACGTCTGACTTGTAGTATTTGCATAACAAATAGAGAGGCTTTTAAGGATGGGGGGATGGGGGGTTTTAGCTGACTGTTTACAGTAACCGATGCTGTGCAGGTCACTTGTGTTCTACCTGCTGGAGGCAACATATTCAGTGGGCAGTTATGTTCTTTACAATACACTTACAAAAGCAAGATTGGTGTGGGTACAGTTCATGAAACAAAATGGCTGACTATTCTTCCACACTACAGCTCTGAGGAAATAATAGCAGGATGAGTCATAACAGGGCCATAACCTGCTGCACTAGTAGCGATTACCATGTTCTGCAAGATACAAGATTATTTTGACATCTAGTCTTATATAACAGAGTGATATGTTCGTTACAACGTTTGCACAAATCACAGCAGGTTGTTTTCTTGAAGTGATGCTAATCATTCATTTTTAATTATTTATCATCACTGATACCTAGTGTTCTTTCTTAAGCGTAAAATTTAACAGCTTCAGTCAAAACATTGCTTCGTATTTAATGTAGGCTCTTTACATTGAGTATAACAAAATGACATTGAACAGAATTTGATCTTCAGTGGGGTTTTTTTTCTTTCTTTCATATTTTAATGTGACATGGCCACCCTATATTCTATTTTCACCAACATGAAAGTATTGGCCCCATTGTTTTCAAATTTCCAACTGAGAACTTGAAATCATATTTTACTTATAGATTAAGTAGCTGCATAATGTGCTCTACTGCTAGACATTACTAATTGCATCCTTAGTCTTCTTCTTCTGGGTATATTTACAGACATATTTTTCATGCCTGATGGATGGATTAAGAACAGGGCTGTAATAAAGTCTACACTAATACCTGGTATGTTTGATGCAACATAAATCTTTTGTCCAAGTTGACACAACTTAGGTGGTTGTGTCTTAGAGTAGATGGGCATGAAAATGGTTCTTTTTTAATTCCCCATGCCTGAAGTTCAGGGTTTTTTTTTTCTACTTCCCAAAATATAAAGGAACACAATTTAAAACAAAATCAACCCTGTGATACAGCAGTTACTGAAAATGAATGAATGAAGTGCATTTTATGCCAGACATGGGATAAGAGTAAAAAAAAAAGCCTACATATACACACCAACTGGGTGTCAACTGGGTGAAATACGGAATCCGCACATTGTTATATTGGTAAAGACTGGAAGTGATCAAGCTGCTCACCTGAGTTGGTGAGAGCGATGGCCTTCAGCATGACAAACTCCTCGCGCTCCAGCTGCAGGGCCCTAAAGCGGCGTGCCAACTGGCAGATGGCAGCATTCAGTTCGGTCAAGCCAGCCAGACGCGACATCTCCTCGTCTAGCACAAAGTCTTCAGCAAACACCACCTCGTCCTCGCAGCCCAGAGAGCGATACGCCACCCCTAGTACCAGCACCTCCAACCATACAGACTGCAGCACAGACATCTGGTCAGCCAGAGAAAGAGAGAGAAATCCTGCACGGCATACAGAGAGAGAGAGAGAGAGTGTGTGAGAGAGAGAGACTATAAGAATAAATGTGCACGGTATTACTGTTTGAATCAAACGTCTGTAACCTGGAATTCTGAGCTTCATCTGTACACTCTAATTTAGAGCACTCTTTAAAATAGCAAGGAACTAACAAAAGCCAGGGCGCTCACTCATGCCTTGCAGGGGAAAAGCCTGGAAAGCTTGTCTTGGGCCTGGATGGCAATTAGGTGAAAAAACCTCCCACACAATGCATCCCCACCTCCAGCTACTCTCTCAATTATAAGTCTCTTTTCTCCAAGCACCTGTTTCTCCATAGCAAGGTGTGTGATTACTCAGCACTCTCTAGTGCTCAAGACATTCCAGTTCGCTCTGCAGGGGAGGCCATCGAAACAGGCTGACACATTCTCTACCATTACACTGCTTTTCCAGCTAGTCTGTTAACAGCTTCAGGAAACGCCAGCCGATTATCAGCACCTTCAAATCTAGACTATTCTTTCACCGCTTCATTGTTCCGTTTAGGGGTGCTTTCTCACCGGGGACGTGTTTGGCCCAGCCGATGATGACGACGAGCTCGCGGTCAGCTAGGTCACACAGCGTGGTGAGGGTGCGCTGAGCCGTGTCGGGCTGCAGTGGATCCGGCATGGCAAAGAGCTTCTCAGGCTCAGCTACCAGCAGATGTGACACAATGATACTGGGGGAGCCTGGGGAACACACACACACACACCGAACAATTTTAAAACAAGACACACTAGCAACAATACAAACAAAAGCTATGTTTACATGCACCCTAATAATCTGTTAATGGTCCTAATTTAATCTTTATGTACACAAAATCGCAGAGTAATATGTTAAAAACAAACATAATGATTGCCTTGTAAATAACTTCCACACTCGCAACTTCCAGAATTTTTGCAAACACTCTGTGTGTGTGTGTGTGTGTGTGTGTTTACAATGCACAGTGGATACAAAAACAACTCAATAAGTAGGGCTGGGTGACCCATCCATATAATATTGATATTGTGATAAATGATTACGTGATACACTTTTCTGAGATATCGTTGGTATGTTCATGTATTTTTAATTTTTTTTTTTTAATACTTTTTAATACTTACAAATTAAAATGGTACTGAATGGATGCCGTTGATTTGACACAATTTTTCATCTTCTTTGTCTTTGTAGGCATTAAAGTAAAGTGTCGTCAAACTCAGGGCAGCCAGCAAATATCTTGAAACAGAATGTCGCAGGATGAATTCGGACTCATCCTTTTGTTTAAATAAGGATGCTCAGAGTATGTTTTGTGGAGAACGATCATTTAAGACCAGTAATGCAATTGATAACTTGGCCAACATCCTTGATATTTTTTTTGATCTGCATTACATGTACTATATACACTACCGGTCAAAAATTCTTTATTATTTTTCTCCACATTTTATAACAACAACAACAACAACAATAATAAAGTCATCAAAACTCTGGAATAACACAAATGGAACTATGAGAATTATGTTGTGATAAAAAATCCAAAATAAATCAAAATAATTTAATATTTCTAGCATTTAATAATTAACAAATAATTTAATAGCATCTTAGACACCCTGTTTGCCTAGAATTTCCAGAAGTGTATTCTTGGCATTTTCTCAACCAATTTCTTGAGAAATCCCGCTGAGATGCTTTTTAACCATATTAAAGGAGTTCTCACCAATTCTGCACACATATTAGCTGCTTTTCGGAATATTTCACTCAAAGTCATCCATTTAAAAACAATAATTTTTGGTAAATAATATTTTAGTTTTCTTATGACAAATGAATATGTTGGCAAAATTATATTTTTGTCTACAACACCGATTTCAAACATTTAACCATACACCTTCAGATCAAAAGGTTTTTAAGATCATGAGAAACATTTCAGTCAAGTGTGTCCAAAGGTTTGACCGGTAGTGTATGTAGATGTGATTTTCAACAGAGTAGCAATTTCTTGGAGGGGACATTTCCCTTTTATCCTCAATTTTGGCCACCTGACAATCCCCCCCCCCAGATCATATGACAGCTCTATCTGCACTCTTCCACATAAATGAGCATACAGACAGCCATGATTGGCTACTGTCGTATCTAAACATCGCATCTAAACATGGATAATGTTTTTCATACTGTAAACCACCTGTGTAATATCTTTTATTATTTACCTCTTTCCCCCTCTTTCTTGACGGGTATCGGTGTGCTCTGGTACATGGCATTCTCCACTTCTGGCCGCCTCTTGTACTTTTGCCTCCCTCCTCTCACCCGGTCCAGACGAACTCCTGTGTGCGCGCGAACACACACACACACACACACACACACACACACACACACACACACACACACACAGTTATGTGAAAACATCTAGCAGTACTAAGTCAAAGCGACTAGAATAATAAAGTAGAGTAGAACAGAGCAGAGTACATTCAGTTTGATGTAAAGGCTGCGTTATGTTCAGATTCTTACCCTCTTTGAGCATGCCCACTTTGAGACACTTTGTAAAGCGACATGCCTGGCAGGCCTTCCTGCGTCTCTTGGTGATCTCACACACGTTGGACGCTGGACAGCTGTACTCAATGTTGCCTGTGAAGGAGTTGAAAAAGGATAAAAATAAAATCTACACTTTCATACAGCTCTAGCTCATTAGTTATCTTGACATGTACTGGCAAGTTATAATTTAGGCTGTGGTCAGACGTACTAGATTTTTTTTCCCCCTCCTTAGCCACCAGAATACTAAAGTTTGAGGCTGTAGGGGGTTTTAAAGACACTACTGCTAGAGTGAAGTGCTTAGAAAAGTGCTATTTGCATGATAAATAATAAAGCTAAATGTTGATAAATGTTTTTAATAATGATAAAATAATAAATAGTAGTAATACAGGCAGCTAGCTAAGCTATTTTAGACTTTTACTTTTGCAATCGGATACAAGGCAGAAGTAACAGCGGTTGTAGTTACAATGTGCACATCACCCGAGATGCATTTTTAAAATGTATATATCAGCAATAAAAATGCATCAGGCAGCAAATTCTGTACCAAAAAAAAAAATGCCTAGCATGAATACAGCCTTAGTAAATGGTTTATATTTCCAGACATGCTCCCATTTATATTAGCTAAACTATTATTCTTTCTCTTCTTGCTGACAGGCAGGTGCGCTCACCTTGGATAGTTCGCTTGAAGAATGCTTTGCAGGCTTCGCAGGAGGCCACACCGTAGTGGTAGCCGGAGGCCACGTCGCCACATACGAGGCAAAGCCTCTTAGGAAGGGTGCTCAGGGCGTATTTGCAGCGGCCCCCGCTGCTGCCTGTGGAGCCCTCGTCCGCACCGTCGGCTCCATCTTCCTTAAAGTGGCAGCGCAGTGCTGGGCTGTATACAGGTGAGGAGTAGCGTACTGCTCCTTCCCCCCGTATGCCTCCTCCTCCGCTGTGAGAGGAATCAGAAGAGACGCCACCAGGGCTTGTCCTCCCGCCACCGCCGCCGCCCTCCGGACTGCTGGGCTCAGCTTTTATGTGCAGCTCTGAGCGGCGCTCTCTGGAAGACATGATACCTGTGGGGAGAAAAACAGAAAGAGAAAGGAAGAGGGGGTGAGATTGATATATGTACTTAAAGTCCAGATACATTGTTGAGACTTCTACCATTCCTGGGAAATTACTGGGAAGGCTTGCGTGTGAACAGAAGCCAACATGTTATTGGGAAATAGGATGATGTTTTTTGGGTTATATATCCTACAAACACTGTAAGGTAGATGATTTAGAGCTGATTTAACTTGGTGAAGCAAGAACAGGAGGAAAATTATTGGGTTTTTTTAAAGAAAGGAAAACAAAAGCATCATGGTAAATATAAATCTAATAAAATCCTCCATAAATAATATTCCTTGAAAGCTAGAAGTTTTGGTGAAAGACCCAAGGAATCCACAGGGATCATACATGTCTGAGCAAACTGCAGTATTCACAACAATGCACAATGTGCAGTTAGAAAAATTAAGCTTGCAAATACAATCAAATATCCACCATATGATACAACTTTGTCATGACAGGAACCTAGAAAGCTTAGATGGATGTGTGCAGAACAGAGTGAATTCTATACAAAACGTCGGCTCGTAATCCCCAACACAGAGGCCTCAGCCTTTACCAGATTAGGGTCATTAATCTAGTGAGGAGGACATACAATCCTACAGAAGCCAGACAGAGACCGGCAGTCTCCCAGGCACACTAGAGGATCCACAGCCCGTCCTTCCTCAGAAACCTCGGACTCATTGGCCCCTTTTCCCAGAAAGTGCTGATCTTTCAAAACTGTTAGCTAAGACATTACAAAACATGATATTACACAAGACAATCTGATTGCCAAATAGAAATATTGCTGTGATACAGGCTAATGACAACAGCCACCACGGTAAATTGGCAGAAGTACAGTTGCAATCAAAATTATTCAACCCCCATTGCAAATCAGGTTTATTGTAAAAATTTACAGACTTTCAGCTGTTTGCAATGAACAAATCAACAAAAACAAAAGCAAGTGAAATATTTCAAGTGGTTTCCCCAAATTCTATTGAAAATGCAACTTAGAATGATTTCTCCAGTCTCAAAATTATTCAACCCCCTGAACAGAATCCCTCACAACAGCACAAATATGCAAAACAGGTGTTGTCTCAAGCACACCTGATGCAACTAATCAAGGGCTTCATTAGTTGCACCAGGTGTGCTTGAGCTGGAACACATGAAATACCTGAACTGGCTAGGGATAGAAAATGTATTCAATACCTGGACGGGGCAGAACAAGGAAGTTATCAAAGACTGCAACCAGATTTCTGAGAAGGCAGGTTGTGAAAAACCCTCGAGTGACTGCAAAAGACCTGAAGCAAGACTTGGTGGCAACAGGCACTGAGATTTCAGTGAGCACGGTAAGGCACATGCTAAAAGCAACAGGTTTCCATGCCAGAACTCCAAGACGTTCACCACTACTGACCCAAAAGCACAAAAAAAGCCAGCTCAAAATCATATAAATAAGCCACAGAGGTTTTGGGATTCTGTTCTGTGGAGCAATGAAAGAAAACTGGAACTTTTCGGCACGATGAATCAGCGGTATGTCTGGAGGAAGAAGAATGAAGAAAGAACACACTGTACACAGTCAAGTATGGTGGTGGCTCAGTGATGCTCTGGGGCTGCTTTGCATCCTCTGGCACTGGAAACCTGCTGCGTGTGGAAGGCAACATGGATTCATTGAAGTACCAGGAAATCTTAGGAGAAAACGTCATGCCGTCTGTGAGGAAGCTGAACCTCGGGCGTCATTGGACCTTCCAAGAAGACAATGATCCCAAGCATTCCTCAAATTCCACCAAGGCTTGGTTGCAGAAGTAGTCCTGGAATATTCTACAGGGCCATCACAGTCACCTGACTTGAACTGCATAGAAAATCTCTGATGGGATTTGAAGAAGGCAGTTGCAGCACGCAAACCCAAGAATATTACTGAACTGGAGGCCATTGCTCATGAGGAATGGGCTAAGATTCCGCAGGAACGCCAGCAGAAGCTGGCATCTGGCTATGCATCTCGTTTGCAGCAGGTCATAACAGCAAAAGGGTGCTCTATTAAGTACTAAAGATGCTTGCCATGAAGGGGTTGAATAATTTTGAAACTGGAGAAATCATTCAAAGTTTTCAGTTGAATTTGGGGAAACCGCTTAAAGCTTCCTTGTGTTGAACTATTTCAATTGTTTTTGTTTGATTTGTTCATTGCAAACAGCTGAAAGTCTGTAAATTTTGACAACAAACCTTATTTGCAATGGGGGTTGAATAATTTTGATTGGATTTGCAACTGTACATTTGTGTAGACTCCCAGGTGGCCGTAGGATTAGGCTATTAGCTGCATCTTTTCCAGAGCCTGAGAACGATGCAGACTCTTGGCCACTTCAAGACATTTAATAATGCATATAATCATCGGAGTACACCACCACAGTCACTGCAGTCGTAAACCAATATCACTTGTTTTTGGTGTCAAGACTATGAAAATGAAAAGCAGGCCCTTCTGAGGATATGCGATATGTATATAGATATACTTTTGCAATGTCAAAGCACTGCTAATCTTAATTACAGTACGTTGCTGGTAAACCCAGGCTAGTCTTCTTGTCAGAGTGTATCAGTGTGTCCTCTTACTTCCTGTCTTACCGATACAGCTAATAAAGTTGGACATGATGATTGACAACAGATGATCCTACACATACATGACACTCAAAAGGAATACAGGTTCTTCTAGCCAGGAGCAAACCTGAATGTAAAAACATACAAATGTCAGTTCTTTATGTCAGTTGTTTAAGAGTGAAAGACAAGGAGGAACACACATCATGACAACTGTCTAAATACTCCTATACTCAAAACTAAGCTCAGGTTGTGAGGTCACAAAATAGGTATAACTACTTTGGACCAATCATGGTCTCCATATGCACATTAATTCATGAATCCATCTTCAGCAACTGCTTTATCCTGGTCAGGGTTGTGGTGGAGCTGGAGCCTATCCAGGGATGAATTCACTCCGGATAGGATGCCAGGGCACCACTCACTCACTCACCTCGCACACACACACACACCTCGAGGAAATCTGCCATAGCCAATCTGCCTACCTGCACAGTGGAAGGAAACTAGAGAACTCAAAAGGAATCCACACTGACAGGGGAAGAACATATGAAACACCTTCACAGATAGTAACCCAAGTTCAGGATCTACCCAGAGACCTTGGAGCTGTGAGGTGGAAGCGCTACCCCCTTATGAAAAGATATTTAAAAAAATGATAAACTATTACCTGGAAACTTTTAGCCAAAGAACTTGCTAGCCAACTTGGCTAATGTTAGTAATGACCAAAATCATAATGGTTCTTTTATGCTCGAACAGATTTAGCTAGTTGCAAAATAAATAGCTCAGAATAGCTCAGGCAATACAAATATTACTTGTGTCTGTGATACCAAAGGGTGCCCTATTACTAGTCTCTACAAATCTGTAAATGCATTATGGGTATTCTGTACCTGCTGGGGTACATCATGTTTTGGGGATGGTACCCATTTTCTCACAATTTGGTGACCAACCGGACAGTTTTCCCCATCACATGACAGCTACCAACCAAGGAAGGTTATTGCTCACATGTCCTTCCTCAGAGACAACCGCATCTTTTTGAACTGCTGCTCATGCTGTGTCACAGGGCAGCTTAACATGCATGAAGGAAAGCACTACCAGCCCTCTTATTTGTAAATGAGCCAACAGATGCCAACAATTGGCTAGTGTTGTTTGACAGGAAGAGGAGAGCATGGCCAATTTTGCTCCCTGGCTCCTGGCCATGGATGTCATCATCAGGATTGGAACTAGAGATCATGACTGTTGCACCACTGGAGCCTGGGTACATCATTTTAACACTAACCTACTGCAGTGCATTTTGGGATTTCGTAAGCCGACTGGACATTCTAAACTAGGATTTTGGATATGGTTGGAAAAGTACAAAACTCCGTAAATAGTTTGTAAAGTGGAACAAGGAGCAGTTGTTCTCGTACCTTTAGTACAGACATATATTGCACAATTTCTTTATTCTGGAGAACAGCGAAAAGCCTAACCTCAAAGTGTTCACCGTACCACTGATATATAGAGATGATGGCAAGACATGTAGGAATTTGATGAGAAAAAGAACTGACAGCAGGTGTCTCCAATGTCATCTGCAGTCCATGCACATGAGAGACGGGAGTGTACGCCGGCTGACGTACAGAGAGTAACTATGGCCCAATGCTCACAGTCTGTGTTCCAACTCGCACAATCTGGTGAACTTTGTCATTACACCCTTCCACACATCTCAGCCTAAGCATGCTACACTCTTTGATTGTAATGATAGGACACAAGTGCAAACACACTCAGGACTTCCTTCTTTTAATGTGTAGCATGTATCAACATTTTAAATATGCAACACAAGTGAGGACTTATATCCGAGAAGCTTTAACACCACGGATTTGGGTAGAGCTGGGCAGTATAACACATAATATTGATCATAATGAAAATATATTTTATACACAGACACCCACACACACACACATATATATACACACACACACACACACATACACATATATATATATATATATATATATACACACACATACATATATACATTATATACATATATATATATATATATATATATATATATATATATATATATATATATATATATATATATACACATACATATATACATTATTTATATATATATATATATATATATATATAAATAATGTATATATGTATGTGTGTATATATATATATATATATATATATATATATATACACATACATATATACATTATTTATATATATATATATATATATATATATAAATAATGTATATATGTATGTGTGTGTATATATATATATATATATATATATATATATATATATATATATATATATATATATAATGTATATATATATATATACACATACATATATACATTATTTATATATATATATAATATATATATCTCACAAAAGTGAGTATACCCCTCACATTTTTGTAAATATTTGATTATATCTTTTCATGTGACAACACTGAAGAAATGACACTTTGCTACTACAATGTAAAGTAGTGAGTGTACAGCTTGTGTAACAGTGTAAATTTGCTGTCCCTTCAAAATAACTCAATACACAACCATTAATGTCTAAACCATTGGCAACAAAAGTGAGTACACCCCTAAGTGAAAATGTCCAAATTGGGCCCAATTAGCCATTTTCCCTCCCTGGTGTCATGTGACTTGTTAGTGTTACAAGGCCTTTGGTGTGAATGGGGAGCTGGTGTGTTAAATTCGGTGTCATCGCTCTCACACTCCCTCATACTGGTCACTGGAAGTTCAACATGGCACCTCATGGCAAAGAACTCTCTGAGGATCTGAAAAAAAAAAGAACTGTTGCTCTACATAAAGATGGCCTAGGCTATAATAAGATTGCCAAGACCCTGACACTGAGCTGCAGCACAGTGGCCAAGATCATACAGCAGTTTAACAGGACAGGTTCCACTCAGAACAGGCCTCGCCATGGTCAACCAAAGAAGTTGAGTGCACGTGCTCAGCGTCATATCCAGAGGTTGTCTTTGGGAAATAGACGCATGAGTGCTGCCCGCATTGCTGCAGAGGTTAAAGGGGTGGGGGGGTCAGCCTCTCAGTGCTCAGACCATACGCCGCACACTGCATCAAATTGGTCTGTATGGCTGTCGTCCCAGAAGGAAGCCTCTTCTAAAGATGATGCACAAGAAAGCCCGCAAACAGTTTGCTGAATACAAGCAGACTAAGGGCATGGATTACTGGAACCATGTCCTATGGTCTGATGAGACCAAGATAAACTTATTTGGTTCAGATGGTGTCAAGCGTGTGGCGGCAACCAGGTGAGGAGTACAAAGACAAGTGTGTCTTGCTTACAGTCAAGTATGGTGGTGGGAGTGTCATGGTCTGGGGCTGCATGAGTGCTGCCTGCAATGGGGATCTACAGTTCATTGAGGGAACCATGAATGCCAGCATGTACTGTGACATACTGAAGCAGAGCATGATAAGTATGCAGTATTCCAGCATGATAACGATCCCAAACACACCTCCAAGATGACCACTGCCTTGCTAAAGGACTGGCCAAGCATGTCTCCAGACCTAAACCCTATTGAGCATCTGTGGGGCATCCTCAAATGGAAGGTGGAGGAGCACAAAGTCTCCAACATCCACCAGCTCCGTGATGTCATCATGGAGGAGTGGAACAGGACTCCAGTGGCAACCTGTGAAGCTCTAGTGAACTCCATGCCCAAGAGGGTTAAGGCAGTGCTGGAAAATAATGGTGGCCACACAAAATATTGACACTTTGAGCCCAATTTGTACATTTTCACTTAGGGGTGTACTCACTTTTGTTGCCAGCGGTTTATACATTAATGGCAGTGTGTTGAGTTATTTTGAGGGGACAGCAAATTTACACTGTTACACAAGCTGTACACTCACTACTTTACATTGTAGCAAAATGTCATTTCTTCAGTGTTGTCACCTGAAAAGATAATCAAATATTTACAAAAATGTGAGGGGTGTACTCACTTTTGTGAGATATACACTGCATATACACACACACATTCAGTATGACACTACGTATTGTCAGTATTCTGATAACAAATTAAGACTGTAAGCAGTTGGTTAAATGTCAAATATTATAATAATAATAATAATAATAATAATAATAATAATAATACTATAATTGTGTACAGAATTTTCCATTCACTTTTTCAGTGTTAAACAACGTAATTTTACAAACTCGGCTACTCTGACCTGTTCTGCTGGTGGAAAGTTCTGGAACAACAAGAAGATCTCAATGTCAACGGCACTGACAAGATACTTCTCCCACAAACAAGTCACAAGTTTGTATGCCTCACATACCATTAAAATATAACTTGACCATGTTTGAATCCATGCCTGTATATAATCAATTCATCTGGTGGCAACAAGTCCATACAAATCCTACATTTACATCCCACTTATGACTAAGATGATAGACAGGTACAAGATAGACAGTCCTACAGGATGGACTGACTAACAGACCAATAGGCAGAAAATAGGCCTTGATTTCCATTTAAAGTATGATCTTTGTACGACAAACAGGAAGGATGATATTAAAGAACAATTCCCAAATCGAATCCGTTCATGCTGCTGATATGGCGATCATTCTATATAAATCCTACAAATATTCAACCATTTGGTCTTCAGATATGAACGCATAGACAAAACATATTGCCTCCACCACCTAATAGCAGAGCAACAACAACATAGGAAAGATAATCAGCCTATTATTTGAATGGTGCGTAAAATAAATAAGTGCCGAATGAGTCTGCGGAACTCTTTTTCAAATTAAAGATATGGGTAATATCTTTAACTTTAAAGTTAAAGATATGGGTGTAACAATCGGATGATTTGGAACGAAGCATTAATTTAAAATGCAATGACTGAAATTAATCAAGGCAACGATCATAATTATAATCTAACTATAGATTAGAACGGATTATAAATCGATTTCTTTTACAAAAAAAAAAAGAACACAGATAAATGGTTTGTTAAACAGAATTAAAATAGTTAATATGGTGTGGCAATAGCAAGGTAATTTGCCTGTAACTCCTGTACTTAAAATGGTCTCTCTCTACGTCAATATCATTCTCAAATTAACAGTAAGCCTACAAAAGATTCTGAACAAGGTTGGTCATATATCAATCAGAGGCTACTAAACTGAATCAAACCTTATCGCACCAGATTCAGCAGTAGCTTCAAATATCAAATCATTGTCCAAGAATTGATATCATATGACATCAGATTCAGCGGTATTGTCAAATATTGACTTGATGCCTTAATGATCCAAATCGTATCGTACCAGATTCAGTGGTATTGTCAAATACTGACTTGTTGTCTTATGAATCGAATGTGTCATATGATCTCTAAATCTACAAGTTCACAATAATTCGTTTTGGTTCTCTGGGAAGAAAGTTCTGGAATAAAAAGCTTATAACTCTGATAAATAAATATGAAGACATCTTTGTGCTTAACATTTTGTTCATGAGGTTACAATAGAAAGGGCCACTATATGCAAAAAGTGAAACCTCAGTACTACATGCTAAAAACGAGACCACAGAAAGGCAGGCGATCACACCACATGTCTGAAGTGATTTATATTCATATTAAAACACATTAACCGTCGCTCGTATTTCAGTGTGCATGACTTGTGAAGGCGCCGGTTGATCAAATGGTGCATGACAAAAAAAAAATCTCTGCTGCTGCTTTAAAAAACGACCTGATGCAAATAAACAGCGCAGCAAACCAAGTGCGTGTTTCCGTCCCAGTACTCCAGGTTTCCACTGAATAACCTCCAGAGACGTTCAAACGACCACCACAGAAGTGTCACTTCCACTAACCCAAATAACAGTTAACATGTGAGTGATAACTTGCTCAGGTCTTTCATTCACCTTTCTGAACCTATGCTAGCTAGCAAATTAGCACGACTGTCATCTGATATCAGTCAAACACAGCATGCTACACGAAACAGCTTCGTTTTAGTGCTCCTATGCCTAAATATTCCGCTCTTCGGATTTATATTCAAAGCCACAACCAAACTGGTGTCCCACCAAACTAAGAATGTAGCAACAACACACAGGCTACCGTTACCATGCAGACTCGCGCTAGCCAACGTTAGCTTAGCATACACGGTGGGATTGCTAACTTACCGCCTGTACCTTGTTGAAAGCAGCAAAGCGTACTAGATTTCCTTACTTTAGCCGTCGTGTTTCCTCACAGATTATTTGTTTCGTAGCCACTTATTTGTAATTTTAGCAAGGAAACCCCAATTAAACGCATAAATCTAGTATCTGAGTTAAGTCATGGTAAACTTCACTTTTCCCCCTCACATGGGCAGTACTCATTATGTATTCTTCAGGAAGGAGAGGAGGAGCAGTTCACAAACACAACCTGACAGGGTTCCCCCCGTTGTTGTTGTTGTTTGTTTTGTTTGTTTTGTTTGTTTTTGTCATTTCAACAAACAAACAAATAAATAGCCAGTACATTTCTGCTCTGAATAAAATATTAGACGCTCAGCTGTAAGGCTGGTCAAGTCAAGTACATTATATGGCCAATTGTATACTTGAGATGAGGAAGGTTATAGTAACTTAAATAACCACTCTTTACAACTATTGTGTGCAGAAAAACATCTCAACATGCACAAAACATCAAAGTCTGTGTATGTGGTCAGAAATATTAAGTGAAATATACACTATATAGCAAAAAGTTTGTTGACACCTGACCATCACACCCGTGGTTCTTCCCCATCTGTTGCCACATAGTCAGAAGCACACGATTGTCTAGAATGTCTTTGTATGCTGTAGTATGAACTTTCTCTTAGTTGGAAATTTAAGGGCCTCATGATAATGCAGCTGTGCACAAAGTGAAGTCCATGAATACATGGTTTGCCAAGGATGATGGGAAAGAACTCAAGTGGCCTGCAGAGATCCCTGACCTCAACCCCACTGGCCACACTTAGGATGAACTGGAACACTAACTGCATCCCAGACCTCCTCAGCTGACATCAGTGCCTGTGGAAAGAACTGAGTGCAACACTCAGTTTGTGTATTTTATTAAAAATGGTATTTAAAGTTTGACCTCATACGATTCATCAAAAAAATAATCGTCTCATTAAACGATTATGAAAATAATCGTTAGTTGCAGCCCTAATGTGAACCCACCAGGACAAATTCCTTTTTGGTGTAGAATATCCCTTAAACTAATTCTGATTTAGATCATATATACATATCCATGGAGATCAGAGATTCAAAAGTCTAGTGGATTGGAATTTATTTGGAGAGATGCCCTACCTTTTTTTTGCTTTTATGCTCAGCCCCACGTGGGCTATGACCAATGTCCACTCACTTCCTTTTGTCTTCCGCTGTGTGACGATGGGTCAGATTTGTCCAGCCATCAGGAACACTGTACAATAGAAACAGCCCTGTATGAGTATCTACATATGGGCATGCTGTATAAATTATAAAAACTAGATCTGAATCAAGCTTGTAAGCTAAATACTTTGGATTTACTAAAGCATTTAGCAAAATTATGCTTAAATGTCTGACTTTTTCAGGTAAGGTATTCTGTCAGTGACATAGATCACTTAAAAAGAAGACTATTTCACAGGATATATACAGTATGCACCCTTATACCACATGCAGGGCTGAATTAGATTTTCAGGCTTTAACAGATTGTCTGTCAATCACAGTGCATCAACACCATTAGACCAAAAATGCTGACGGTTGGGGAAAGTAGTTTTTTTTTTCTTCTTTCTTTCTTTCTTTCTCTCTCTCTCTCTCTCTCTCTCTCTCACACACACACACACACACACACACACACACACACACACACACACACACACACACACACACACACACACACACATCATTTCTGCTCGCAATACCCCCTCCCCTTCTCCAACACATTCCAAAGGTCAAAGTCACATGAGGGTTTGAAGGACAGACAAGGCAACTTACTCTATGCGCATGCAGAAAAACACAGTTCCACCTGGGTGATAATTTACCAAGCTTTAAGAGATACAGAGCAAGATTATAGACGTTGACAACACAAAGAAAGTGAGACAAAAGAGGAACAATAACATATGGACTCAACTACAAGCACATATTTCTACTTGTTAAACATTTCTACCATAGGAAACTTCAATTTGGTGCAATTTGTTGCTGACAAATGCAGTCATGATTCTAAAAAAATGACATGTTAAAATGAGATTTAATTCAAAGTAAGAATAACTTTGTAAGAATACTCAGTGTGACTGTATGGAAGTCTTGAAAGGCTTGTTTTACCAAAACAGGTAAAATTAAATGAAATTCACATTCTTAACACTTGCAAACAAGGCTAAGATCAAGGAGCTTAAGTACTCAAGTCAGGCACAAAAGTATTCAACTTTGTGAATTTCGAGTAATTTCGACCCAGTGAGGGATCTTAGAAGAGATATGCAGAGGTGTTAATGGCAGATTGCTCTTTGACCTGAAACAACCATCTGTGCTTTTCTTTCTATTTAATGAATGACTTAGTATTCCTTCATACTTTTACTGTTATTTCGATAATATATGAAAAGCAACTAATGTAATGTTTATTTAAAAATGTTGTGGTTACAGAGGCTAAACTTATTGATATGATAAATATCAATTAATAAAGTTGCCTTTGCCTGACTATTACCAGCCCAAAACTTTATAACTGAATGTCAGTGAATTACTGAAAATATGATATTTTATACATCAGGCCACTGGTATAAAATAAAGGCAAAGCCTTTGACAGAATGTGCCATGTGATGGCCAGCGACCCAGACAAAGAGATTAGTTTCCAGAAGGCAGTTTTGTTTCATATATTGCTTTCATACGGAATGAACACCGCAGAGAAATACAGCCCACTAGCATTATCAAGGGAGTAAAGAGAAAAAGTGGCATGATGCCCAAGGTGAAGGAGACGTCCGAGCCATCAGACCGAGATATTCACATAAACGTGTTGTTAAACTTCTCACATCACACACATGCAATGAAGTCACAGATTGACTGATTGCCTTATCTGAAGGCCAGTGTGTAAAACCAATTCACGGGCAGAGATATGAAATGAGAGTTATTAGCCTTCTTGTTTTTTGGCTAAAGCACATGGGTAACAACATACAGCAAAAACTGCCAAAGCAGATTTCAAAAGGTGACATTGCAAAGTGAATGGCAAAAGGTTAATTTCTAAAATTGGATTACCACTTCTTAAGAGCAAGGATTCCCATGTCAATCCCAGTCTTTTTGGCCTGAACCAGCATGTAAAGTAAACGTCTGGAAATAATATGCAATGCACTTGGAAGGCCGCACACTCCAGAAATAGGTAGACATTTTTATAAAAGAACAACCAATACTATTTAAAAACTGCTAAAGCAATGATTTAGTCTGTTTTAGTAGGTCAAAGTGGACCATGTGGCACTTTGGAGTGTCGTGAAGATGCTGAACGAATAAAACTATAATTAATTAAGTCCTCAGCCAAATCCTGCAATTACTATACACCAAAGATACACTTTTCACTGAATGTCAGTTTGTCTCATGAGGCTCTGACGTGGGTCTGGGTTTATTTTCGGACTGCAAACTGAAGGCCAATGGGAAATGACCGATGTAGTGGGAAGGAACTGTACACATTATTATGGACTAAGGATTAGGACAACATGATCAAGGTCAGCACAGATCAACACACTGCTCCAGCTTATGCGGACTTCCTTCTTTACTTTACACACCGTGCCACCAATACACAACTACTGGAAGGGGGGAAAAAACCCAAACATCTGGCATATTGTTATGAAAGACTTTTGCTATCTGACATGGCAAATAAAACTCTATATAGGCTATAATTTACAAAGTAAACTTAGTGATGTCTTGGACACCATGAAAGTAGATGATTAGATAGGTGCAGTGGATAGTTAATTGGACAGATCGTGCTCAGTGTGAGATTGGAGTTACGCTCGAGATTAGGCTATTTCTGCATCTCTGATAGACTACTTACCAGCATTTGTAGGAAAAAATAGATATATTGCTGAAGTCGATTTGTGTGACAAGGAGCAAGTCTCACAATTCGCGCAACATCGTCGCCTTGTCCTCCAACAATACACTCCGGTTTTACTGAACACACACACACCCACACTCACACTCAATTGATATATATTGAACGCGGCTCCGGGTGGCGGATCAACTTTAACCTCACAGCAGCTTTTGGATTGGAGCTGGAGACTACAGACTATACACGAGAGAGATCTGACATGACACCCCGAGATCTTCAATGCAGACCAGGAGAACGTGTTTTTAATCCAGTGCTTGTCCGCTGGAAGGCTTTCTGAGGTGCTTATAAAGCGCTTTCGGTTGCCACTGGAAGCCTGGAATCCTGTCTTCCGCTGATCCTGCTTACGTCCGTTCCCCCCTCTCTCTCACGCGCGCTCACACACACGCTCTCTCTCTCTCTCTCTCTCTCTCTCTCTCACTCACACACACACTCCTCTCTCCGTTACGTCCTTTTCCACGCCGTTCTTCGTCATCAACGCCGCAACGCCGGACAGAAACCGAAATGAATCCATGTTAGACACCGAGTGCACTATGTAGGGTGCAGATCCCATTATTAGACACCCTATCTAGTGCGCGTGTGTAGGGAGGGAGCGACTCGGGATTCTCCCTCTGGTCTACAGTGAAGTCTGGGTCTGACTCACGAGTTAACATGCTTTTGATCTTGCAGCTTCCCCCCCCCTTGTTGCTTAACTGGCACGTTTCTATTTTGAGGCTTTTAACAAGTAAAAAAAAGAAAGAAAGAAAGAAAGAAAGAAAGAAAGAGATAACGGGCTGATCTGGTAGTTTACAGAGCTTTAACACTAGTTGTAGATTAGAAGACTGTTCGATTTGATCATAGATATGAAGCATAAAGTAACTCAAGATATGCATGCACAGACAGGCTGACTTGAGTTACAAAATATCACTTATCACATTCAATATTGATCAGTTGCAAAATACTTAAAGGTGGTGTAATTGTGCTTTCGAGTTAAAAGACAAACAAACCCTGAATGCATGAGGTGCTTGAGCTCACTTCTGATTCACATTTATCATGCGCATCAATATAGACAACCATTTAGCCTAAACACTGTCTCACAAACGGTCTAATTTGTGTTATGTATGATTTTGGGGGTTAGTAGGTGTTGCTGTAATGCGGCAGAATGCGTTTGGCCCGTTTGTAAATCCCGCATGGCTTTAGATGGCATGGAAAATTCTTGGTCTCGTGACACTGACCCAGCTCTTCGGCCTTCCCCGCTCAGCTGGCTCGACTAAAGCAGCAGCAGCTCACACACTTCACTCCTCACAGAGTGAATAGACCACAGGAAACAATCCTGAAAGTGTCCAGTGCCACTGGTAACTCGAACCGGAAACACAGGCGCGTGCTGTGTTGACCTCAGAGATCATGCGGGCTTGATAAAAAAAAAGCCCACTGATCTACCATTGCACAAATCATAAACATAAAAATGATAGAAAAAAATAGAAGATGAGTCATCTCTTGGTACGCACGGATACAGTACTAATAAAAGAGCTCTGTATAGCCTACAGGGGAGGGACGCTGTGTACCCGGTGTCATTGAGAATCTGCAAGCGACCTTGAATTCAAGGTCATTCATTCGACGCCGCATAGGCTATACACCGCATTTACAGCGGAAGTGCTCTGTGCTGCTGCATTATGTCCACATAGAGAATTAGAAACCATGTCACGAAAAGAGATGCATTTAAAAAAACAAAAAAACCCATCTGCTTTGTGTAGTTCATCAGTTTAACTCAAATCAGCCCCGTCATGTATTGCAGTTATGTTGTTTTTGGTGTGTTTTTTTTTTCTTCGTAGAAGTGCGGTGTAAATTGTTATGACTTTGCTGTGAAGAGGTCATGCATCAGTTCTGCATGCCGAAATGCTGCCAGTCCTGTCTGGGGTCATGACCCCAAGACAGCTGCAAGTATACAAATACTATACTCACACATGCTCTATACAAAACGGGAAGCCAGGCTGTAGTAGGGTAGACTACACTATCCAATTTCCTATTTGTCTCCTGTGGCCTAATATAACACCCAGACACGTGCAATAGTATGTATGCTTTAAAACAAAACACAAGGTCTTAAGGGATTTCTGGGCACGCCTGAGTAACTTAAACAGCTTCAATATTGTCTTATATATTCATTCATTGTGGAACTAGAGACCTCAGCATATTTGTATAGCTAAACTATTCATAATCTTATCCTATACTGTAACAAAAAACAGAATTATATCACATTTTATGTGATGTTTTCGTCCTTGTTATGTCTTCATAGTCCTTTGTTATACAGTCGTCAGCAAATCACGCCAGTCATCAATAATTCCCAGGCTATAAATAGACTGAAGGTAAAGAGTAGGATACAGAAGCGCAGTATATAATTTAGGCAACAATATGGCGCCCTCTAGTGGTCGAGTGTTCACTCGAACGGTGACGTCAACACCTAGCGTCCTTGAGCACAAGGTCACACGTTTGAGAGGCTGAGACAGCTGAGGTGACACTAATGCATGCGGGTTAGCTCTGTTTGTATGCATAACGTCTCCAGAATTGATTTTGTGAGCTCAAACTGGTTTTCTAATTATAGTGAAATAAATATCATAAATATCATCATAAATATTGTGACTTTTAAAAAAATGAGCAGGGGAATGGGCAGGGATGACACACATCACATGCTTCCATAATTTAAAAAAAAATATTTAAATAATAAAAAAATATCAGCTTAAACTTTCACTAAACTTATTGTTTATGAAACTTCATACTGTACACACGGCTTTCGTTTTAATTCACTCATTGCACAGGTATGTAGATCTATTAGCCTATTGAAAAAAAAAAACGAGTGTTAATTTAAGTGATGCAGAAAACAAAATCCTGGACAGATTTATAAACTTTGGAAATCCCAGCTGCATAAAAAAGATCACTTCTGGGCAAGAAAGGATACCTATTGCTTATTATTATATTTACTGCTACAGAATGCACTTTGTAAGGCACACATACATTTTTAGAAGTCTTGGACAGGCTCAAGTTTAGAAATTCAAGAACATGCCTACACACACACCCAGGCTCATATACAGTACAGATACGCACACATATTATTAGTGATAATATGTAACTAATATTCATCTACCAAATTCTTTCATAT
This sequence comes from Ictalurus punctatus, assembly GCF_001660625.3. Taxonomy (NCBI): domain Eukaryota; kingdom Metazoa; phylum Chordata; class Actinopteri; order Siluriformes; family Ictaluridae; genus Ictalurus; species Ictalurus punctatus. The sequence continues at coordinate 12,680,786 of NC_030433.2, read as the reverse complement.
TACCTATAGCTTGAGAGCTTGCCCCAGCAGAGAACCTAGAGAGAGCATGCAGACGGAGTGGAGCAGAATGGCGGCCATGTTCCTCTGTGTAGTGATTAGTAGAGGTCAGATGTGACAGCAGAGTTGCAGAAACGACCTTTGCAAAGCTTAAGTCAGCCCTCTGGATACAAAACAAGTTATCATGCATAGGACTGCATACATCACCTTTGAAACGAATTCATGACTAAATTTGTGCTTTTTGTTGTTTTCTTCTAGATTTATAATGATATAATTATTAATATAATCAAAACTATGACTTGGATTAATCCGATGTGCAATACCGCAATGCGTTTATCTTACTAGTTTCTTTTCCTTAGGTTTATGTTTATATTTTTTCCAATCCAGAACTAGGCTTTGTCTCCAGTCAGAGCAGTGTATCTCAGCTCTACAGCTTTTCTCTAAAAGGAATTCACAAGATATACAGTATGGTTTCACAAAAAGAAGGATGGGTTGATTATGGAAAAAAAGAAAAGCTCGTTAGAGTTTGTTAGTTGCAATTTGCCTCGTAGGCAACAGAGGACTCTAAACATGACAAACTGCTTTTTTAAGTGTCAGGCTGTTTTATTTATGGACACACAGGCGCAGCATGTAATTCTTTATGTTCAACAAGAATTTGGTTGGAACGGTGGAACATTTCTATACAACCAAACTTGTAATCTGTTTTGTTTTATATAGTGATGCACAGTTTTTGCAAACATTTTGTTGCAACATTTCGGCCACAAATGTGGCAGTTTTGTGAAAGTTCTCTCACAGACTCACTTTTGGATAGTGTTATGTAAGATCAGGCTCTGATGCAAACCATGGTACAATTACATCATCTGTACTCCACATTGCAGATAATGGCTGGTGGTGTGATCTTGTCAGCCTGCTGGTGCTCTCTCGGGCCTCAGAGTTGCAGATGACAAATTAAGTTTTGTTTGAAGATCATATAATCCTTCATCTATTGTTAGCCTTTTCTGTGTGATGTAAATCATGATCAGCTTGCCCATAAACGTGCTTCTTTTTGCGAATAACTTTTTATTGGTTTTTAATTACAAAAAAGGAAAACATAAAAAACAAAGATGAACAACACATAACAAAGACAAGCGGTAACAAAAAAACAAAAAAGAAGAGAACCCACAAATCAACAACAACAACAACAACAACAACCCAACTAAAATTCCATAGATATAATTATGTCTGGAGGAGAGAAGACTTAAAAACCATTAGAATGATAGAAAAAGCAGTAAATATACAACACATCTATATCTATATCTATATCTCTATCTATCTATCTATCTATCTATCTATCTATCTATCTATCTCTCTCTCTCTCTCTCTCTCTATATATATATATATATATATATATATATATATATATATATATATATATATATGTGTGTGTGTGTGTGTGTGTGTGTGTGTGTGTGTGTGTGTGTACAGTATCTCACAAAAGTGAGTATGCCCCTCACATTTTTGTAAATATTTGATTATATCTTTTCATGTGACAACACTGAAGAAATGACTTTGCTACAATGTAAAGTAGTGAGTGTACAGCTTGTGTAACAGTGTAAATTTGCTGTCCCCTCAAAATAACTCAACACACAGCCATTAATGTCTAAACTGCTGGCAACAAAAGTGAGTACACCCCTAAGTAAAAATGTCCAAATTGGGCCCAAAGTGTCAATATTTTGTGTGGCCATCATTATTTTCCAGCACTGCCTTAACCCTCTTGGGCATGGAGTTCACTAGAGCTTCACAGGTTGCCACTGGAGTCCTCTTCCACTCCTCCATGACGACATCACGGAGCTGATGGATGTTAGAGACCTTGTTCTCCTCCACCTCCTCCAGCCCCACAGATGCTCAATAGGATTTAGGTCTGGAGACATGCTCGGCCAGTCCATGACCTTCACCCTCAGCTTCTTTAGCAAGGCAGTGGTCATCTTGGAGGTGTGTTTGGGGTCTTTATCATGCTGGAATACTGCATACTTATCATGCTCTGCTTCAGTATGTCACAGTACATGTTGGCATTCATGGTTCCCTCATTGAACTGTAGCTCCCCAGTGCTGGCAGCACTCATGCAGCCCCACACCATGACACTCCCACCACCATGCTTGACTGTAGGCAAGACACAGTTGTCTTTTTACTCCTCACCTGGTTGCCGCCACATACGCTTGACACCATCTGAACCAAATAAGTTTATCTTGGTCTCATCAGACCATAGGACATGGTTCCAGTGATCCATGTCCTTAGTCTGCTTGTATTCAGTAAACTGTTTGCGGGCTTTCTTGTGCATCATCTTTAGAAGAGGCTTCCTTCTGGGACGACAGCCATACAGACCAATTTGATGCAGTGTGTGGTGTATGGTCTGAGCACTGAGAGGCTGACCCCCCACCCCTTTAAGCTCTGCAGCAATGCTGGCAGCACTCATGCGTCTATTTCCCAAAGACAACCTCTGGATATGACGCTGAGCACGTGCACTCAACTTCTTTGGTCGACCATGGCGAGGCCTGTTCTGAGTGGAACCTGTCCTGTTAAACCGCTGAACGGTCTTGGCCACCGTGCTGCAGCTCAGTGTCAGGGTCTTGGCAATCTTATTATAGCCTAGGCCATCTTTATGTAGAGCAACAATTCTTTTTTTCAGGTCCTCAGAGAGTTCTTTGCCATGAGGTGCTATGTTGAACCTCCAGTGACTAGTATGAGGGAGTGTGAGAGCGATGACACCAAATTTAACACACCAGCTCCCCATTCACACCTGAGACCTTGTAACACTAACAAGTCACATGACAGCGGGGAGGGAAAATAGCTAATTGGGCCTAATTTGGACATTTTCACTTAGGGGTGTACTCACTTTTGTTGCCAGCGGTTTAGACATTAATGGCTGTGTGTTGAGTTATTTTGAGGGTACAGCAAATTTACACTGTTACACAAGCTGTACACTCACTACTTTACATTGTAGCAAAGTGTCATTTCTTCAGTGTTGTCACATGAAAAGATATAATCAAATATTTACAAAAATGTGAGGGGTATACTCACTTTTGTGAGATACTGTATATGTATATATACAGTCAGACACTTGATGAAAAATAAGGCAAAAACATAACATATGTCACAACTAAAAACAAAGTACATAGTCAATATACAAGGTATTTGATGAAACTAATAGCAGCTGTCCAATTCTGAATTGTTTTTGATCCCATAAAAATGCTTCTGTAGTAGTGAAAGAGCTGTTTATTCTGTGAATGCAGGGACACCATGTCCTGCCTGACTCCCATTTACACTGAATCACTTTAAGCTCAGAAATGTTGGGCTGTTATACCTTGAGTTGCCAGTTAATTAGGTACACATTTAACTTCACAAAAATGTTCATTATTGTTTCAATTATTTTCCACACTGTTTCTGCCCAATTTGGTCACCTGCTAATTTCTACTCACCAGCCATCTCTCCACTATCATACAATATCTACTAGTCAGGAGGGTGAAGGCTAACAAATGCTTTGTCCAAGACACATGAAGCAAGCCAACATTTCAAACTGCTGCTCATGCTGCATCACAGGGCAGTGTAACACACTGTAAGGAAAGTGCTATCCTCCCTCTTCTGAGCTCTACCTGATCTCACACATACCCATGAATGACTAGTGTCACTGTGACATGGAATATGGGAGAGATAGTAATACCATCCTTCCCACCCAGAAAGCCTGGCCAATTTTGCTCTGGTAAACTTCCGATCACTTCAAACTTGCGATCTCCCAACTGTTGGGACATGGGGCCTAGTCATTTTTTCTTTCTTCTCTCCTCTTTTTATTCTTCTTACTCCCCCCTCTCTTCCATTTCTCTACTTCTGTTCTTTCATTTCTCTCTTCCTCTCTCATTAAGGTTTTAATTGTTCAAAAATGTAATATGCTCTATATGTTATATATTTGCAATATTTTTCCAACAAAGTCCTTACTGTTCTTATTTTTCCAAAGAAAAGGATTATGTGGATGGTTAAATAAAATAAAGTAAGTTTTTCTTTGTTGAGAACAGAACCCTCACAACTGAATCTTTGGGGAGTAGAAAAAAAATTGCCTGGTTGGAAAAATCCAGGATCTTCTTGCATCAGACTTTGGCACAAACAAAACTGGCTTAAATCCATGGAATCATCTTGTTTGGTGTAAAGCCAGTAGTGGTAGTGTGATAATGTGGGAAAAATTCTCCTTGCTCTTGATACCCATTGAGGAATGTTTGAATGGCAAAGCCTGTCTGAACATCATTCCTGACAAACTTTGTCCATTTGTAGCTACAGTTAATCAGCATTGGGATGGACGCTTTCAGCATGTTAATACACAATATCACAGAGATGTATTTATACCCACTATGCACATTACATCTATAGTATGTATCATAATATTTAGGTCTATGTCACATAAAAAGCCACAAATAACAATGGTTTTAGTGTTATTTTTATTTCAGGTCCATAAAAATGTAATACAGGAAGGAAAATGATGAGCATCCTATCAGCTACTTGACACTGTGATGAACTATTATAACTGTATTTACAACATTAATATCTGCAATACAAAAAGTCTTATTTTATCATGATACTCTTATCATATTGCCATACTGCTCATCCATGATTGTGATTGAACAGATTATAGAACGTGACATTGAGATTGTATTGCTTCCTTTGGCCTATAGGGTCCATGGATTTCAACCATATCAACCATCTTTGTGATGAGACAGAAAGGACTGTTCACAATAAGTCCAATTTCAGAATAGCATAATCATTTCTGCATGGTACAACATACTTGCACTAATGGGCTATTCAGACAGGACTAGTTTAATATTGGTATAGATTGGGTAATGCAATCATTTCCAGAGCTACTCTGTGATTTTAATCCAGTCTATAAAACGCCCTGTAAAATTAACCCCAGGTGAAACTAATCCCACATGAGCTGACCTTAAGGCATTTAGAATGTTGTTGAATACTGCTCTGGAGGCCAAAGGAAGTACAATGTGCTACTAGGTACTGTAGGTGGAAAGTATTTGTAGATGACAGAAGGAAATCATTGAGGATCTGCTTGCTTTGTGCCATTAAGCACTAAGACCAACTATGAGAGACAGAAAAAATCGGTGAGTTTAGCTGCGATAAAGACGGGAATCATTGATTCAGTGCAGAATGCACAGTGTGAATAGGTGCTGGTCTGACTTGGGCAGAGGGAAACAGCAGGTATCTCTGGATGTGCCAGGCCATGTTTATCACAAAGTCATTCAAGCACACACACACACACACACCAACACACACACACACACACACACACACATACACAGCTACCACTATGTCTGCATCAGCCGGCACCACAGTCCAAAAGATGACCACTACAAACAAAAAGATGTGTTCAGAGAAAACATTTTATTACAGGAAATATGATCACTTAGCAGGTATTTGGATTCTGATGAAAAATTAAGTTATTTTTAATTTATCAGAAACTTCCAAAAGAAGGACACCAACAACCCAACTATCCAAACCTATACTTTTGTCATGCATTACGGACAGTTAAATTGTAAACTTGTTTTTCCTCATATAAAACCATGCTGTTTAAAGATGATAAAGTGCATTCTCCTTCAAACCAGTCGTCTAGTACAAGATTCTCCATTTAAACTAGCTTTACTAACCCAAGAAGGACACAAGCATTATCATTCCTGACTCCTCAGTGCAGAAAAAGAGTCAAAAATCAACATTCAGAGGATCAACAAGCTTGATCTGTATCATGAATATATACTGGAAGCACATATTTTCAAGTTGATTAACATTATGAAAAGAATTCATACATTTTTAGAAAAAAAATCACTGAATTAAATTAAATTTTTGAAATCAACAACTCAGTTCAACGATTCTGCTGTATTTATGTTAAACAGCTAGAAAAGAGATTGAGGCACAACAGTATGGGTTTACTGTGTTCTAACATGAAATATTGATGGACTAATCTATCCAATTTGTTAATCTTTCAGTTCATCATATAAATGTCTACTTTAATGAATAAATAAAGATTCAGATCTTTTGTCGTGAGGTAAATGTTCATGAAGCCTTTGGAATTATATGGATTTCTGCATATATGGCTCCTAAGGTGATCTAATGATTATTGTCATAGTATAAGTATGAGTCAAGTATAAGTAAGGAATAAAACAGTAGAGCATGCTGTTATAGGAAAGTAATCAATGTCAGGGTGGTATGTGTCAGGTTTGGGAGACAAAGATGGATGCAAGTGCAGATAATTATTAAGTAAAGTCCTAAAAAAAAAAACGAGGACCTGAAAAAAAGGACAATACACATGAACATGAACGAAGCAAAAAACATACAAACTATGAGTGATACTGTGGCAGAAACGACAACACACGAATACAACAACAAAAGCTTGACAATGAAAAACACAGAAACCAGAACTTAAATGGGGCGCTTATTAGGAATAACACAAAATAGGTATGTGAGATCAGTGAAACATGTGACATGGTCATGTGACATGCTGGGGCTGCTGGGTAGTGTAGTTCTGAGCCGTATTCAGCACAACCATGACAGTGTGATGTGTTACCACCCTAACATGGGTTATTTTCCTCTCCTTCCTTTCCTCTTATACAACAGGAATTTGCCAGCACTAACAATATTTTATTTCTTTTTTTAAAAATAAGAATGAAACACGTTGTGCGTTTTATCTGTATATAGTTGTATAATGCTGTGGAACGTCTTTATAACTTAAGTTATAACAGTCACTATAAACAGTCATTCCCTCACTAGCCACTCTTTTTTTATTTTTTTGAAGTTAATAAGACAAAAAACACCTCAACCAGTCCTGACACAGAGAAACTGCTTTGAAAGTCCTCTGTCCTGAAGTCTTGTTATACACCTTAAAGTTACAGCTTTACCTCTTAATGTTACAATTCACTGACACTGGAGACTCCTTCCAAAAACATAAACACAGAAAATCTCCTCAGAAAAACCATATCAGTACCTGTTTTTAATGGTTTTTGTCAAGCATCCACCATGAAAGCCCCTGCGTAAGTTGTTACTATAGAAATGATAGCATATTAGAATGAGTCGATTAATCTGAACCTGTGAATTGTAGAAATTAATCAGTGCTTACTGACCAAACAGAATCAAGACTTAAACAGTGCCATGGTAAAGAAAAGACAGAAAGAAAGACAGACTTTACTGTCATTATACATTTACACATTTATACAGTAAATTTTTTGTCTTTGTATTTCCCAGATGCAGTCAGTGCTCAGGGTCTGTCATGGTACAGTGCCTCTCTCCGAAGTGCAGCTTGCCGTGCTGAAATGAGGGTTTGCTGTTGGTATGACATTTGCAGTTTATTTTGTACAAGCAACATATTGTGTACATACTCCAAAGGATCCAACAGTTATCTATTTACTGAAGAGGTTTTCAGTGAAGTGTAGCATTCCCCCCCTCCCCCTTGTGTCCTCTGTGGGCTGATAGATGCACAAGAAATCCCTTTGAAAGCTTTAACCATGTTTCCTCTAACACCTATTGAATTTTACTGCTTTTTTTTCGCACACCTCCAAACAGTGGCTCTACATAAACTCTAGTCACCTGTTACCATGGAAGCTTGCATACTTCTTCATCAATGATGTTGGCTTCTGAATGTGCACAATAAGACGTGATCATGTAAAATGATTTATGTAATCTGTTCTTATTGATTATTTGTTTTTGTTTTTTAGATCACATTTTAGGAGCCTTCTATTCATAACTACAGACAATTTCAGTGGGCAAAACTTACAACTAGCATATTAAGTGCATAGATAATAAAAAATAATAAAAGCAGAAACCCTGTGTTTATGGGGTTAAACAAAAATGCCAATAAATCAATAACCTCAGTAACGTATATACAAACGGACTCACTGTCAGATACACACACAATATTTAGATTCATTTTAAAACGAGTTTCAAAATGTAATCGCTGATAAATGTAGCCATCTTTTCCTGGGTCCATTTTAAAAATGATCAAATGGGGGGGCATAAAAGGCACAAGGGCCGAACTCCTGGGTCAATAAAAGGCATCAGAATGTAAAGTCAGAGAATGTTTGGGTGTGTATTACAGTCAGGTCGTTTTAATTAAGAAATTATTGTAAAGAGCACTAAAGCAGGCTGAAGGCCACCATGACAAGAGCTGAATTTGCTCTAACGAATCACACAGGCAATCCAGCTGCAGCTCCAAGAATAGCCAGCAGATGGAGCTAAGAGCTTTGTTTAGGTGTCTGTAAGCACACGTGATGACTGATCTCCCACCTAAGTCACATGCTGACCAAAAAATAGTCTAATTCTGCTTCTCTCATTCTTGTGCTAAATCAGGCATGAAGACATTCACCATAAGGGAAGCATAAACTAGTGAAGTCTTTCCAACCAACCCTAAAATGCACTTCTGAGGGAGCACTTTTCCCTCACATTGGACACATTAAGGCTGTGGTGAAGCAGGTGGGGTGTTATTAGGTGGTGTTATTAGAATTCCTCCATTGGGCGCTGTGTGCTGCTGCTTAGAGGGGCTAGTTTTGGGTGTTTTCTTTCCTGCTGGTCTCCTGGGACGTCTCCTCTTAGCCTTGTGCATTGCAGCCGTTTTGGAGTCATGCCTGTCCAGGAGTGGGTCCACGTGAAGCTTGCCGCTAACAGCATCTGAGGACTCATCAATATAGGCTAGATTTTCTCCAAAGTAATCCAGTGGTTGTGAGAATGTGGGGTCTGTTATTTCTTTCCTACCGATCATGTCTGGCACTTGCTCCGTCTGAGTTGCCTCTGAGCTTGTCTCAGATTCCGAGTCTGATTCATTGGATGTATATGAGTATGAAGAGGACCCAGATTCAGATTGGTCATCATAATATCCGTTCTCTCGTCTCCTGGTTTCTCCTGGTCCGTTATTGCCTGGAACACTTTGGCTGGTTCCATGACTGCGCTGGCCATGGCGACGTTTTCGCCGTCTGCGCTTAAATGGGTCATCCAGTTTGCCAGCAATGCGGAAGTCCACAGACATGTTCTGGATGTTCTGGGTCCAGTCAGTGGCATGTGCTCTGAGCTCTTCCATCTGCAAAAGGGGAACAAAGTTACATGTGCATTGTTTTTATTCTACAGATAGTAGACAATATAGCACCAGGCAAGATAAGGACTGGTTTGGAGTCAGATTGATCTGGAAACAATCCAAAGTGAGTGGTAAACTCCATCTGAAGTACATACTGGCATAAGATCAATAATCTACCACGTACAATAAGAGGAAAGTTGTAGGGTGCCAGTGACTGAAAAGAAATTTCATTTGTTTCCATTAAATTATATATTATGTCCTGGCAAGTAAAAAATATAACTTGTATATAGATATTTGACAGGTTTATACAGTACCTTGCATAAGTATTAACCCCCTATTGAGCTTTTCCCCATTTTGTAGTGTTACAACCTGTAAATGAAATGGACGTAATTGGGATTATATATCATGAATTTACACAAAATTGCCCACAGTTTAGAGACTTGGAAAATCAAATAATTGCAAACATATTTACAACTAAAAAAGTAAAAACTGTAATTGCCCTAAATTAATTCCGGTGCAACCAGCTGCCATTAAAAGTTACATAATTAGTTGGAATGGAGTCAATCTGTGTGCAATTAAAGTGTCAAATGTTCTCAACATAAATACACAGCATCATGAAGACTAAGGAGCTATCAAAACAAGTCTAGAACAAAAACCAACCAGGGTTTGGTTATAAACAATATATCAATATTTTAACATCCCATGGAGCACCATTAAATCCATTAATATAAAAAATTTAAAGAATATGGCACACAATATAGCCACAGCTCTGCGCTGAGGAGGCCGACCACCAAAACTAAAAAAAAAAAGTGATCAAGTAAAGACGGTATTAGTCAGTGAAGCAACACCATTCACAGCAACCGAGGATGAATACTTATGTAATCAAAACTTTTATATATTTTTTTAAATAAAAAAGTACATAAATTTGCACACTGATCTTTCCCCACTTCAATATTATGGGCTAGTCCATATGTTCCAGGCTGTAACACTAGAAAATATAGAAAAGTTCAAGGGGGTGAATATTTATTCAAGGCACTGTATGTGGTAGATCCCTACAGAGCTAAGGCAAGAATTCCAATTGTTTCAACATACCATCATCTACCATTCTCATAAGGATGATGAATAACATAAGCTCTAAAAGGAAGTGATGAGATGTCAGTGTAGGCATGTAATTGCAAAACTAAAACTTACTTCAGCACGCGTTTTTCTGGAAAGGACTCGTAGCCAGTTCCCAATCATGGTGAGGATGGAGGCAAAGTAAGCCAATCCAAGTAAGATCCAGAACCACACCAGAGGTTTATACCAGTGGTCTGTGCCCTTAGCTCCTCCATCACCTACGCAGAGGTTTAAAGCAATTAAATGACTTATAGTAGGCTAAATATACTAACAGCTAACTACTGAAGAGTTAGCTGTGGATATCCACATAGTCCTCCAAGGGGGAATAAAGCCAGACATGGTCATATAAATAACCAGCAGTGGCTTGTGACTTTACATTTTAAATTGGTAGGACAACATTAAAAATGACATAGCCTCAAAATATTTATTTGAGAGGCTATCAATTCAATTCAATTCAATTCAATTTTATTTGTATAGCGCTTTTTACAATAGACATTGTCTCAAAGCAGCTTTACAGAAATATCAACACGGTATACAGATATTAAAGGTGTGAATTTATCCCAACTGAGCAAGCCACTGAGTGGCGACGGTGGAAAGGAAAAACTCCCTAAGATGTTTTAAGAGGAAGAAACCTTGAGAGGAACCCGACTCAGAAGGGAACCCATCCTCATCTGGGTAACAACAGATATTGTGAAAAAGTTCATTATGGATTTATATGAAGTCTGTATGGCGTTAGGAGCAGCCGTAGTGGAGGCACAATTAATTTATTCTATAGGCTTCTATCTAATGAATTTTTAAGGTAACTCTGTAATAAGCAGTTGAGAATCAACAACAGACAGCCATCCAGCATACAGCCTAGCAGCTCATTCTGAGCAGATTTAATGTTCCTTGCTTGAACTGTGTTCAGTACAGCAGTTGTGTTTCACATTGCAGTATGTGAGATGCACACAGAAGAGCTACAGTGGTGCGTGAAAGTTTGTGAACCCTTTAGAATTTTCGATATATCTGTATAAATATGACCTAAATCATCATCAGATTTTCACACAAGTCCTAAAAATAGACAGAGAGAACCCAATTAAATAAATGAGACAAAAATATTATACTTGTTCATTTACTGATTGAGGAAAATGATACAATGTGACAAATCTGTGAGTGGCAAAAGTATGTGAACTCTAGGATTAACAGTTAATTTGAAGGTGAAATGAGAGTCAGATTTTTTCAATCAATGGGATGACAACCAGGTGTGAGTGAGCACCCTGTTTTATTTAAAAAACAGGGATATATCAAAGTCTGATCTTCACAACACATGTTTTTGGAAGTGTATCATGGCATGAACAAAAGAGATTTCTGAGGACCTCAGTAAAAGAACTGTTGATGCTCATCAGGCTGAAAAAGTGTACAAAACCATCTCTAAAGAGTTTGGACTCCACCAATCCACAGTCAGACAGATTGTGTACAAATGGAGGAAATTCAAGATCATTGTTACCCTCCCCAGGAGTGGTTGACCAACAAAGATCACTGCGAGAGCAAGACGTGTAATAGTCATTGAGGTCACAAAGGAACCCAGGGTAACTTCTAAGCAACTAAAGCAGGAGTGGGAAATCTTATCCGGAAAGGGCCGGTGTGGGTGCAGATTTTCATTCCAACCAAGCAGAAGCCACACTTGAATCTATTGAAAGCCAAGATCAACTGATTAAACAGGTGGAATCAGGTGTGCCTCCTGCTTGGTTGGAATGAAAACCTGCACCCACACCGGCTCTTTCCAGATAAGATTGCCCTCCCCTGAACTAAAGGCCTCTCTCACATTGTCTAATGTTAATATTCATGAGTCCACCATCAGGAGAACACTGAACAACAATGGCGTGCATGGCAGGGTTGAAACGAGAAAGCCACTCCTCTCCAAAAATAACATTGCTGCCCATGCACAGCTTGCTAAAGATCACAAGGACAAGCCTGAAACTATTGGAAAAATGTTTTGTGAATAGATGAGACTAAAATGAAAATGGTTTAAATGAAAAGTGTTTGGAGAAAGCAATGCACTACATTCCAGCATAAGAACCTTATCCCATCTGTGAAACATGGTGGTGGTGGTGGCGGTGGTGGTAGTATCATAGTTTGGGCCTGTTTTTCTGCATCTGGGCCAGGATGACTTGTCATCATTGACAGAACAATGAATTCTGAATTATTCCAGTGAATTCTAAAGGGTAACGTTAGGACATCTGTCCATGAACTGAATCTCAAGAGAAAGTAGGCCATGCAGCAAGACAACAACCTTAAGCACGCAAGTCATTATACCAAAAACGATAAAAATAAAGGTAAAGAATAAAGTTAATGTTTTGGAATGGCCAAGTCAAAGTCCTGATATTCAATATAAATGCTGTGGAAGGACCTGAAGCAAACACATCACATGAGGAAACCCACCAACATCCCAGCTCTGAAGCTGCTCTGTACTGAAATTCCTCCAAGCCGATGTGCAGGACTGATCAACAATGAACAGAAATGTTATTTGCAGTTATTGTTGCACAAGGGGGTCTAACCAGAAAATATGTAATATGTGTAAAAATATGTTACATATATTACATTACGTTTAGGATTTGTGTGAAAATCTGATAAGGTTTTAGGTCATATTTATGCAGAAATGTAGAAAATTCTAAAGGGTTCAAAAACGTTCAAGCACCACTGTAATATACTCAAGCAGGGTTGCTAGGTTTCAGCTAAATTTCCAGCCAAAATACAATCCAAAAACCACACAAAAGATCTGAAACTAGCCAAAAAATATTGAGGCACTGGAAAAGGGAGACATTCTTTTCTTCTTTTTCGCAGCATTTGCTTGTGAAACAAAGACACCTTCAATGCACACACCTTTCTGATGTACTGGTATTATCCTGCATTGTTTTATTTGAGAGATATTCAGCTTCAATGCAGTTTTTCATATCAGTAAGTAATATTATAATGGATGAAATGAGGCTTTGAAGTGTACCTGCTACATAGTCCCCAAAGCCCACAGTGGTGAGAGTGATGACTACAAAGTAGGCAGATTCCAACAAGGACCATCTCTCCACCTCCTGGAAGACCAGCGTGGGCACAAAGACAAAGAGTATACAGCCCAGCAGGATAGACAGTACAGCAGAGATGATACGAACAATAGTGGCACTCACTCTCCACTTCTGTTGGCGTCAGAATAGAAACAAGAAATTACAGAAAATTAAGAGGAAAATGTTTTTAGAGTAGCCAGAAAATTCATAAAGCATGTGTAATGAAATACATGCAAACAAAGTAAATGCTAATTTAGTCAGTTATGTTTGTCATTAATATCATCATCATCATCATCATCATCATCATCATCTCAGTCTCTCACCAGAAAGAGCTTCTCTATCTTAGCAATAGCTTTCCTCAGCCCAGTTCCTAAATGGTCCCCTACTCCAGCTAGCAGGAACCCAAACATGGGGATCCCCACCAGGGCATAGCAGATACAGAACAGCTTTCCCCACTCTGTTTTTGGGGAGATGTTCCCATAACCTGGAGCCCACAGGAAAACGCTATGTGATTTGAGGCCCTGATATTTATAGAGAACTTGCAGGGTGAACAATCCATACAATGCATGAAGCAGGCCAATGCCTGGGAGTTAAAAGGGAGCAGGGCTCATGCAGCTTTGTGGAAATGCCATACCAATGGTGGTGATGATAGTGCCAGAGAAGAAGAAAGCACTGGCAAGGTCCCAGCTGCTGCTGAACGTGTCATTGTTCTTTGGGTCGACCCCGTCCCCAATGGCATCTGTAACCTTCTGCAGAGGCATAAAGAATAATAGTTTATACGGCTGGTATGTTTAGACAGCAACCATGTACACACCAAGCCGGCATTCCTTCCACTTGATCAGATTACTGTGTATAAGGCATCATTGTGTAACCATGTGTTGAAATTTTGGCAATGAAAATATCATCAGCCATCAGTTTAGTTTTACTTTTTTCTAATTAGCTTAGGACAAATGTCATGGTTGTAAGAATGAAAGTTGGCAGCCAATTTAAACTGAACATAACAGCATCTGATTCCTTCTGCTCTGTACACTGTGTATATACCACCTTGCATTTATGTTTATTGGCCATTTTATTAGGTAGCCCTGATATGGTGCACTTTTATAGTTAAAAAAAAAACCAAACAAAAAAAAACACAAAAAACACAACACTGCTGCACCTGATACAAATAATTTGTGGTTTGTGATGTTAAACAGGATAAATGGTGTTGACATATATTTCAGATTTACCTGTTAAAATGGCTAATAATTATAGCTACAAGGTAAGTGTATGTGATAAATTGGCAGCTCAGTATATTTTAACTTTATACTGTTCATTGTTTTTTGAAAAAAATCTTTTTTATCGAGTGCTTGGAGTGCTGTTATTTACACTCGAGTAGAGATATCTCGAAAATGGACTCCCGTAGACTTTCACTGGGTATCAGTTTGAGAAATAATAATGTATACTCATGTATACAAAGTATAAAAAGCAACATAACATTCTAAGGTTGTTTTGGCAGTTAATAATATGCAATGTATTGTATCTATGAGTCAATATCATCATATTAACCTAACAACTAGAATTCAAGCCAATCCCCAGTAGCTCCTGTTACTTGTATACTCTGTAATAAAGTTTGTTAGAATAAATGTTCCTTAAATTAAATTATGCAAGCACAACATTTTTTCTTCCGCTCACATACTGTATGAACAAACATGTCTGATGATGAGGTGAAAATGTTTTCACATAAAGTATGGAATATACCAATGCATCAAATGCATTTGTTGTTAAGAGTCGGACTTCATTTTACTATGTGTTTACATTTTGCAGTGTTGGTAATTTTAAACTGGCTTTCTGGCTAGTTCCTGATTTGGACAGTTGCTGCTCAAAGTGCTTTTCTCTTAATGAAATTCCACTGGTTGTTTGGAAGCAAACCGAGCAAATTGGTCACTGAAAATTTACTCTTACTGTGCCAATATTCTGTCATCTTGTAGAACATATTTTTCATTACTCATGATGGGACAAGACAATGTCTTACCATTTGGGCAATTTTTGTGTTCAGCTGCAGGAAAGATCAATGACATGCAGGAGCGATTCACTACTATTAAAATTCAATTAAATTATGTGAAATGTGCATTATCTGTGGTATGCAAATTTTAATATAAAATGACATTAATAGCTCAATTGTTGACAAATATTTCATTGCATTAGCAGCAAGTTAGGGCTGCATAGCGTTTTTATAGAGTTATTTCTCGAGTAAGTTGATGCAGGTTAACTTTTAAGTTGTATATACCTATGAAACATTTGACAATATATATCCTCAAACATTTTCAAACAATTCTGAAACCTGAATAAAATATATTTTTGAGATTTACTGTTTGGGTATTCCATTAAGACATAAAAGGACAAAGGACACACTTAAATCAGTTAAATCAACATTCAACAGAGTTTTTAAAAATTACATATTTTGTAATAAAAAAATGTACAATCTTGTAAATGAATTGAATTAAATTAAATTAAAAATGTTTTAAATGCTACTTTGAACTGCTGCTTCATCTTCTTTTAATACTCTCCTATGTCTATAGTGGACTGCTTAGACACTACAACCACATGAAGCTACTATTTATTTGACTACATTTTGCACTCTTGTTCACATACTGTGACTGCACATATTCCAGTGTTTACAGTTAGGATCTGCACTTTACTTTTATACTATCTAGGCACACATACATACCAATATATTCTGCATATTTTGTATGCAGTATATATTGTATTTGTAAATAATCTCTTTCCCCCCTCTTTCCTCTCTCTTCTGGTATATACAGTGCCATTCACTAATTTTGGCACCCTTGGTAAATATGAGCAAAGTAGGCTGTGAAAAATTGTTTTTATTGTTTAACCTTTTGATCTTTTGATTAAAAAATTCACAAAAATACTCTGCTCTCATGGATATCAAACAATTGCAAACACAACACAGGCTTATAAAAAAAAATCTTTGTTGAATATAGATGTGCAACAATTATTGGCACAATATTTTACATTTTTTTAAGTACACCTGGATGACTAGGAACAGGAACTTGTTCAACCATGACTTCCTGTTTCACAGGGGTATCAATATGAGGTAACACATAGGCAAAATTCACTTAGCCATTCATAACAATGGGTAAGACCAAGCAATATAGCTGTGATGTGCGGCAAAAGGATGTTGAGCTTCACAAAATGGGAAGTGGCTATAAGAAAATAGCAGAAGCATTGAAAATGCCCATTTCCACCATCAGGGCAATAATTAAAAAGTTCCAGTAAAGCTGAAATGTTATGAATCAACTTGGAATGAATTGACACCTACATCACCACAAGTGGTTTAGAAGAGTTTCAAGAAAAAAGCCTCTACTCTCATCCAAAAACAAACTCAAGCATCTTCAATTTGCCAGACACTACTGAAGCTTCAAATGGGATCGGGGTCTATGGTCAGATGAAACCAAAATAGAGCTTTTTGGCCAAGAATAGCTTTTTGGTTTTGGCACACACAGAGAGGTAGCCATATGGAAAAGTACCTCATGTCCACAGTTAAATATGGTGGTGGGTCTTGGGGCTGTTTTTCTGCCAGAGGACCTGGACATTTTGTTAGGATACATGGCATCATGGGCTCTATCAAATATCAACAGATATTAAATGAAAACCTGACTGCCTCTGCCAGGAAGATTAAAATGGGCCATGTTTGGATCCTCCAGCAGGCCAATGATTCAAAACATACATCAAAATCAATACAAAAATGGTTTACTGACCCCACAAAATTCTGCCCAGTGTCCTGCCATGGCCGTCCCAATTTACTGACTTGAAACCCATAGAAAACATGTGGGGTGAGGTGAAGAGGGTCCACCAGTGTGGACCTTGAAATTTGAAGGATCTGGAGAGATTCTGTATGGAGGAATGGTCTCAGATCCCTTGCCATGTATTTTCCAACCTCATCAGGCATTATAAGAGAAGACTCAGAGCTGTTATCATGGCAAAGGGAGGTAGCACACAGT
The DNA here is from genome assembly GCF_001660625.3 of Ictalurus punctatus. Lineage (NCBI taxonomy): Eukaryota > Metazoa > Chordata > Actinopteri > Siluriformes > Ictaluridae > Ictalurus > Ictalurus punctatus. Next base: position 12,663,555 of record NC_030433.2, on the reverse strand, counting down.
ATTTACTAAAAGGGTGCCAATCATTGTTTCACACCTATATTTAACAAATATATTTATTTTCATAAACCTATGTTTTGTTTGTAATTGTTTGATATCCATGAGAGCAGAGTATTTTTGTGAAGTTTTTGAACAAAAGATCAAAAGGTTAAACAAGGAAGCCAATTTTTAACAGCCTTCTTTGCTCATATTTACCTAGGGTGCCAATAGTAGTGGTGGGCACTATATATATATTTTGTATTGCACAGTTGTAGCGTACCTGAGCCTCACAATAAGCATTTCAATACATTTTGTGCACATGACAAAGAAAAATTCTTCATTTTATAGCAATAACTGCTTTTTTTCTTCTTGTACCTCTATCAGGGCTTGGAGCATATCAGGGCTCACACAAGTATAATTGTCCAGGAATTCCCGCCGGGCTTCCAGAAGTTGGATGTGGATTCCTTTCTCATACGGGGCCTCTAGGTAGTGGAACACCAGTGCTCCCATGACCAGGTAGCCCAGCACAGCTGTCAGGATACACAGCACCGTGGAGCAGCGCATGGCTGTTCTTCCGTTTAGGGCCGAGGTCACCTGCTTCCTATCACTGCTGCCAGTGCTGCTCCTGTCTGTACCAAGCCTGTACAAGAAACAACAACACACTCAAAAGCAAATCGTTTGGAGTGCAAAACCTTATGGTTTTTTAGTTATATCATCAGATTAGTCAGTCAATAATGACTGATAGTCCAATTAGCCTGCACATGTGTTTTTATTTTAAACTCAATAGAAGTGATTCACTGCAGGGAAGCAGAATCGACTAGTAATGGCCGTAAACAATTAATGTGAGTACTTCATTGACACACAAAGACGGATCATGGAACAGACAAAATCTCAGAGTTTAATTTTCGATCACTTCATACTCATGCCAGTCTGCATAAAATTTAGATTGATATTGTACTGACTAAAGAAGGAAATTAAGACTTCCATGTGTACTGTCTATTTGCAGTCTTGACAATAGATTTCTATTGTGTCTATTCATGGGCCCTAATTTTATTATGGCTTTAACATTATTAAAGGTATACACCATTTTTTTAGTCTAGTGTCTATCCAGGGGTGTAAATACTTTATTTGTTACTTATTACTTAAGTACTGTTTTTATTGTTTTTTTTTTTTATACTTAAGTATACACGTTCATAATCTGTTAATGTTAATCTGTTAATGTAGATTTGGCTTTGCCCTTAGATTTTCATTCCAACAAATTTTTGAGTAAATAGATTTTCCTTTTTTTTTTTTTTGTCAATCATCCATACACTTCACAAAATATGTGCCAAGCCCAAAATGACAAAATATTAAGCTTTTAATGGTTAACAGCAAATCATTGGTCAGGAAATGAGCAAGAATTAAACAAATAGATAAAGTAACTTAGTATGGGATAGCTTTACCCTTTGATTTCTTTACATGTTTAAGCCTTGTGGGTAGACTTACGAACAGCTTTTAATGATTTTTTAATTTTAATTATTTTATTTTTACTTTATTTTAATTTTGTACACCCAAACATGTGTTTGTTTGTGTACAAGAAGACTATATAAGTGAATAGCCCTGTTTCCCTGTAGCAAATGGTGGCATAGGAGGTCTCAGAAGTTCATTTGGTTAATTCTTGCTAATTTTCTGACCAATGATTTGTTGTTAAGACCATTAAAAGCTTAATATTTTGCCATTTTGTGCTTAGCACATTTCTTTTTCCAGGAGTATACTGTACATCTGCACTGAATATAGATTACATTGAAAAAGCTGGAATATTGTATGTACCTCTCTCTTCCGTTTTTTCCTTTCTGCTTTCTCCAGCTGTTTTTGTGGCTGAGGATGGAATCTTTTGAGCCGTAACTGACAGGGAAATCCTCACAGTCAGACCGCGGAGACACTAATGACAAAGAAATAAAGATATATCCTAAACTAAAAGCATACACTCAGAATACACCTGAACGTTATACATAAAACGTTTGTGTTTATATATGAAAAATTGGCATGAAGTTGTAAAACCTTTTCATGAAATTCACTGGAAACAATTTTCAAGATAATTCCAGCCTGTATCCCACCTCATGCATGGCTGGCAATAAAGCTGTGTATTTTTGTCTTTTCATTGATTGTCAGGTGGCTCTGAGACAGTTGTACAGGGCATGTTTGGCACCTCTTTAGAGCTTCATGTTTTGGAACAGCATTGCGCATGAACAACCATGGATGCACCTGTGCTAAGTTGTAAAGTATATAAACCATATGGAATTCACCAGAAGCCACTGGGAAAGGTGAACAATTCCGTAGGAAAAACAAAAAAGTATCATCAGCTCTGGAGTGAGATAGAAGAGGCATGCAAAGTTAATTGATCGTGCAGTGACGGAAAAGTCATGTCAGCTCTGCATAAATAATTACCCAAGAGCGCTAAGGATGGGAATACTATTTTAACAGCTTAACAACTCTGGAGGTCCATAAAGGAATAAGCTCAGGGTTAATGTGATGTGATGGTCTGCCACTAGGAGCATGGAGTGATCTCGCTTGGGTGATGATGTCGATATTACTAATGTTGCACAAATAAATGATCTTGACCACCCACAAGTTGTAATTAGATTTTATAGCGGGGGGAAGATATAAGTGGTAAGCCTATGCCCGAAGGATGATACTGAGAAAGGAGTATAGTGGTCTGTTTGTGGCTCTGTGTGTAGGTCTAGATGCCAGGGGTGGAGGAACACATTTGTGTGACAGTTTATAGGCTTGAGCTAATTCAGATAGCAGGTTACTGCTGACTCTACAGCTGCAAGATCAACATTAAAACCTGAACTGCACTGTACAGAAGCAAGTATACACATCATTTTAATGCACACATCACATTACCCCAAGTGCTATTTTAATATCTTTATGGAATAGTACCCGTTCATGCTTGAGAGCTATAATGATGTCTTTACTCACAAGTTTATACACATATTTGTTATTAAGTGGTGTAATAGCAACAACAAAAGCAGTATAGTTTGCACATGTTCACCCGTGCAGCTACATGACCATGCATGACCAACTCTGATGCACAGCACATACAATAAAGTGATCTAAAGTATATAACTGGAGGGCACACATGCACAGTTACAAGCAAAACAGTTGCATAGTTACAAGCAAATTTGATTCATGGCATGACTATTACAATCTACAAGTCTAGTGTGTCAAAATGGTAAAATCACCATGAACCATTTCACCTAAAATACAATCATGCATGTAGACACTCACACAGAGACACTTATGTCTGTGTCCATCTCCTACCTCAGAGTAAATGGTCCAGGAAATTCAAAGAGGCAACCACAAACTGTAGGACTCTATCCAGATAGTGTGTGTTGCTGGGTGTGTGTCTGAAAGAGACTTTGCTGAGTGCCCAAGAAATAAAAAAGATACCCAATCAAATCGCCTCTAAGTTTTAAGTGAGCGGTTTCCATAAATGAGGGTGGGCCAGACAGGGAATGAGAGAGAGAGAAGAAATGAATAGGTGCTACTGTGAGGGCGAAAGAGAGAGCAACAAAGAGCGAGAGAGCATGAGAGAGAAATAAAGGGAGGGGTCGATGCAGATATTCTCAGCCTGACTGAGCTAGCTGCTTATTTCATCCCCTTTTGCCTTTTACATTTCACTCCTCCTCCAGTGGACATAGTCAATGTAGTTTTGGAGACATTCCATGAAATATTTACAGAGAAGAAAACAGGGACCAGCCACCACTTTTACAATCTGTTAATCCTGCACTTTGTCAAGGCACACACAATTAACTTGTGACTCCTGAATCCGAATCTCACTAAACTGATCAATAAAGGATATTTGTCATTTTTGTATATGGATCATTCTATATATGAAGATAAAATGATATACTGTACATTTATTGTTAAAGTTTTTAAGAATTCAAATGTATAAATGGAAAACAAAAGAAAATCTTTTAAATACAGAGATAAACAGAGAATAATATGGGTCTTGGAACTATAGCAGCAAAATATAAAGAGAAAATAAATGCAAAATGAAATAAGTAAGTTTTATTGTTGGTTTATAATTTCAAAATGTGACATTTAATATTAGAAAGTATAGAAAAACAATGCTTTGTAATACATACTTTACCAAATTATTTTCTAATATAAATAATAAAACTATATACATCATAAAACATCATGATGTCTGGGAAAAGAATAAAAATATAACATTATTATTTTATGATTATAAGTTTTGTAAATTATTATTTATTTATACACTCCTAAAAAGGATTCTAAGAACAGTTAAAACTAAAAAGAAATCACTTAAGGGTATTCCTAGAGGGACAAATATACTCTTTAGGGTTTAGATTTGACTTTTTTTTTTTTCTAAGAGCATATAGTTGTCTCCATTTAACAAAATAAGAAACAAACACAGCTGTACGTTTAGTAATAAACAATGCTGTATCAATAATAGCTACCCTAAAGTTGACACATAGTATGTTAACCTGCACTTTTACCTCACCTCACAGACTCTCTATCCCCCTTCTATCACTATTTTTGTCTCTGTATATAATGTATATATAGCACATACTATACTGGTTTATGGAGTATGTGTATGTAACAGTGTTACATTCAACTCAGCATACCTGTGGGAGCTTTGCACCAGACATGTTGTAGTCATGGCAGGCGTAATTCCATAAACCCGGAGTCATATTGCAATCAGCTACATACTGATCTGAGCATACTAGCATTAAATATTGGACACTGTGGACATGTCACAACAACTTCCCTTATAACTGCTGCTGTTCTTGGGTTTGCAGACAGATGTTGTTACAAGTAAGCCTCAAATTCAAAGCACAATTTATATTTTAATAAAGTCATTCTTCACGCAGCATGCTAAAATAACCATAATCCAAATACTGTAAGTGAATGTGACATCTTTATGTAGTTCCTGGATCAGCATCACTTTGCTGTTTTTTGCCTTCACAAGGCAGTGATGTCATCATTGTGCACATCTAAATTGCTGTATTCTTGAGCTAAATTGATCATTTATTTTGGAATATTTAATGGAAAAAAAAACCCTCCAGATGTACCAGCTGGTTTCCAGAAAGGAAATCTAATGTGTAGCTTTACATTTTGTTTGATTTTTTTTGTTTTTGGTTAAGGTAGCTAGCTAATGTTAGGTTAGTGAGTAATTTTAGCAGAGTCATTTATTTAAAAAGAGTAAATTTAAAAGTTAAAAAAGAGTAAATTATTGTTTTGCTTCACTTTCAGTTCATAAAATTAAACAAAACTCCTGAGGCTTGAAAATTCTTCACAGTACTTCTTTCATCATTTTTAAAAACAAGGTCTCTTAGTACTTTTTAACTGTAGCTAGCTATCAACTCAGCTAAGCTAGGAATTGCAGTATTGATGTTAGGCAGCTATGCATACCAAACTGGCCAATTAAGGGTACTAGTTTGGGCTTAAATAGGCTACATGGTCAATTTCAGTTTCATATTTTTTTTTTTTCAACAAAGGGTTTAGCTTGTGTATTTCAGAAACTAACTGATTTAATGGGTGACAGTCTGAGTTTACACAGAGTTTTACAGAAAACAAAAACACTGTTCCCACTGTGTGCACTGTACCCTCAGATTCCTGTTCTTGGCTGACATGTACCAGATGTGGTCTTTTGCTGATGTAGCCTCAAGGTCCAAAATGTTGTGCATTCAGAGATACTTTTCTGCGTACCACAGTTATAAAGAGTTTTTATTTGAGTTAGAATAGCCTTCCTGTCAGAACTACCACTCACTGCATGTTTCTTTTTCTTTTTCACACCATTCTGTGGAAAGTCTATTGAATGTTGTGCACGAAAATCGCAGGAGTATTTCATCAGTTTCTGATGTACTCAAACCAGCCTGTTTGACACCAACAATCATTCCATGATCAAAGTCACTCAGATCACATTTCCCCCCATTCTTGTGTTTGATTACATTAACTGAAGCTCTTGAAGTGTATCTGCATGATTTTCGACTACTTGAATAATTGCATGAATGAGCAGATGTACGGGTGTTCCTATTAAAGTGGCCAGTGAATGTGTGAATGTAAATTTGCCCAACTTTATAACCTAAAATGCCAAGCGACACAATAGCTTTCCTGTACGGAAGCCATCTAACACCTCTGGAAGGAATTTTCTTAGAAGAATATTCGATGGCTCAGCAATGGAAGGGAGATAAATCATAAAATAAGGACACTGTTTAACACTGATTGATTAAACTGAATGTTGTTGCAGGATCAATATTAAGGGATGTTGATTCAGGAACATGTCTATCTGCAACCTCACAATTCAAGCATAAGCTACATCGCATTGTCTGAAGCACAGAAAATCACAGGCTGCCAACTCCCCCTCCTCACATGCCTGTATTCTAGGGTGGGGAAGAAGATGGGAAAAACATGACTGACCCCTCCACACTATCTTCCAGCATTTCACTTCACAGTGGAAACCAATGGAATCCTAAAGGCGTGCACCAGTCGACACACAGCACATCATCTTTCCAAGGCTATAATCCTCTGAAATAAGAATCCACATCCCTCCTCTCTGATGTAATGTGTAACATGTAATTACTGCACAAAACACTCACTGCTCAGATATTTAACTGTATATTGTCTTCCAATATACATCATTAAATTGTACTTTTTAAAATTATTCAACACTTAAATAGTAACAATAATAGCAATTGCATCATTTGCATGCTTTTTCACCACTGGTAGTATTTACATACATACATCCAATGCACTGCGTTCAGTGTACTGCATTTTTTAATTGAACTGTATTGTACTGTATAGTGGTGTATGTTGTATGTATTTTAACGATACCACACCAAAATAAATTCCTTGTACATCTTGTACTTTATGAATAAATGATTCTGATTCCCATGTCCTACTGAAAAAGACAAAAACAAAAAACACATTCATTAATCAGAAGCAGGAATTTCTGAAAAAGTTTAAGAAAGTTGTATGTTGTTTTTGGTGTTAAATAAGTTATTTAACAAAAATTTAAGTAAATGTAACAGATTTAGTAAAACAATCAATACCAGTCTTCAGCCATCAATTACACGTAAGAACTGTGAGTACATCAGTGATGCTCTATTATTCATGAAGATGTACCACTACACTGCCATGTCTACTAAAATGGCTGCCTCATCCACCTCCCATACTCGTGATCTTCTTTACATAGTTCCATAATCTCTCTCTGCTGTTGAAATCGCTCATCTTGAAGTGGGGCAGCTGCCCTGGGACAATCTTAGCCACCACTGGGGATACAAATCCACTTGTAATAGAGAGTAAACCAGTTGGAGATGATGGAGGAATGACCTACAGTAATACTCCTGAGGGAGCTTGACTATAGAGCCACAGCATCTTGCCTTTCCATAGATGAAAGTAAACAACAGTTGCCCTAGTCAGTTTTAACCAGTTGTTAAGCGGTCACATGCTTTCTGGTCACATAAGTCCAACTTTTCTTTTTAAGACCCATCCTTTGTCATCTCTGACTTTTGTGCTGGTTATGCACAACAGTGATAGACTGATTAAATTTGTTGTACTGTGGCTCTCTTTTTGACCAACTGGGATTTGTAATTAACTGATGTACTGCCATGCTCCAAACACTGGGCTCTGTGCCATATTCAGTAAAAATGTAATATGCTCAGTGGCTGCTCATTGTACTAAGGTGCTTTCACTAAATATTTCAAAGTTGTTGCTGTCTGTGAGAACAGGGAAGGGGAAATCACCCTGACACTACCCAGAAATATCATCCATCAATCATAAACAATCTAGGGGAGTACACCTACAAATTCAGAAAGTCATAATGTACATTTTAAATAGGTGTTTGAAACTGAAATCAATGATCACACATACAGTATCTGCTTGCATCCCGACAGCTCCTGAAGTGTTCAGCACAACTTCCATTTGCAGCTTGATTCAGTTTGTTGTGAACTTTTATGCCCACTTTGCTCTTTCAATGCAATTTGTGCAAGAGCCTCCAGCTCTCTTCTCTCCCAGGCTCTGAATGTGATTCAACAGCTGTTAAACAGGAGGCAGCGGTAAATCACTGGTGTCTCGTGAACTGATTTACAGAAGAGTGATGATTTACTCATGTAGGGAGAGTGGAAGTATAACAAAAGTAGTTTTGAATGGGGAAGGGGAATATGATATACTAGAGTTGCTATGTCTATATGTATATAGTGGTCTATAGACTCCATGTGGAACTTTACTGGTAGTCTGTTGAACCACAGGGATCTAATCATGGGTGCCCAGGTGTTGTTCAATCAAGTAAACCCCATATTATTGAGGGATCTGCTTTACAGTTGAGTGTGGCTATTGATCCTTCTCACCTTCAAGGTCAGCGTTGCTACATACTTGGCCTATACACATCCTGTCAGTGTACCAACAGCACAAAACATCCCAGATGCCATTAGGACAAATAGCAATATGTCCTTGGACATTACCCAGACAACCTCTGCAAGATGACCTTATGCTCTTCCCAAATATCAGGCAATGCATTAGTATGGACACTGCTGAGCCGGGTGCTGAAATCGACAAGGACACGAGTGCATACTGAAGATGCAAGAATATGCCATCTGCCCCTTGAACAGTTGCCTTTTGGATTCATGTCAGCATGTAAGATCACTCAGGATATCTATTATTAGATCTACTTGAGGTTTTGGTCATTGACATAACAGAAATTCTTCATGTGAACCATAGGATTGTACTGCATGCATGCGTCTGTGGTTATGTTTAAAGATTATTTAGAAATTCAAGTTTGTTTGATGGGGTAAAGCTGTTTTCATCAGAACAGCACGATGTAATTTTAAAAAAGCAAAACAAACAATACAAGATGTTTCTTGTAGCTTTAAAAAAAATCTTTAAAAAGAATAAATATTCATGATATCCAGTGTTAAGCAGTGCTATATGTCTGGAGATAATGAAGCAGAAAATTATTTTTCTTTATTATATTGGGAAATTTTGTTAATGGTACTAATTGTGTTAATGTGGTACTAAGGTTTTTACATGTGTAGGCTTACATGTTAGTTACACTGTAAAAAATGACAGCAAGTAAAAATATTATGAATATAGAAAAATATAGGCAAATATTTTTCTTTTTGATGGTTTTTAAACAAATAAAAGATCATTAAACCTATTTCTAGATATTTGTTACTAATGTCAAGCTTGAAATTGCTATCTATTTTTGACATATAATTTTGCTTATGTGAAGGGTTTTAGTTATTTCTAGAAAGAAGCAAAACTATGCACCAATAGAATAAAATGATTTTCAGCTTGAAATATATAAATATGTCTAAAAATAGATTTAATGGTTTTATATTTGTTATATAATAATCTCATAATGAGAAATATTAGATAACTTTCCCTTTGTTCAAGATATTTTCACTTGGAAAGACCTTTTTTTTTTTTTTTCTTTTTGCAGTGTGCCTTTTTTTATGGAAGCCCTAAGCAGCCATGCATTATAATGTTTTTTCTTTGTTGTTTTCTCGTGATCAAAACATAACAAAAAGTTGTTTTCGCATGATCTTGACATAACCAAAAGTTGTTTTTCTCGTGATCTTGACATAACCAAAAGCTGTTTTCTCATGTTGTAATTGTATCCTGAGAAAATGTCATGCTTTGTGAATGGGACTGGTGTTACATGCACGTTGACATCTTCGCCATCATAAATGTAATAATTGCTCACTGTAGAGATGGTCTTTATCTCCACATTAAGAGAGTGATGTCCCCTTCTCAAGTGTCGGACACTAATATAGAAGTCGTCAATCCTGCAGGAATGACGTATTTTTGCAGGCCACCCCAGAAGTTAGCACCACCCTGGATCCCTCGAGAAAAAGCCAATAGGATTTTTCCACTGGTTTTTGGATTATTGCAGAAAATAAACCCTGTGACCAACAAAAGTTTATGATTCTTACATGTTTCATTCGTTAAGATAATCTTCACAAATGAACACAACCTTTTAGGATTTTGAAGCCTAAATACAATCACCAGAAGTAAAAAAGCAAACATTAGGCTATAAACGAACTACACCACAGTCACATGACTTCACCACCACTAAGCTACCGACAACTCTTTCAATCTTTATTTAAAAAACAATATAATTCAAAAATACTATAAATTGATAAATCTACAAGTTTGCAAGAGTATGAGTGTAAACACAACGAGGCTGTAGTAGATGAGTTTAATGTCCCCGACAACCTCTGTATTACCATTAGCCACGTGATAGCAATCGTCTTTTTCAAGACACGTAAAAGCTTTTTAAAAAATGCTGAATGGGGTATTACTGATGTATTTTATGTTGTAGTATAAAACGTGAACATATCTTGAGCTTGTGTTAACCACTGACCTTATTTCAGGCATTTAACTAAAAACCCATTCAAAAACCCCTTCAGGACGATAGATGTTGAGTACACAGAAAAGTCGAGATCACAAGAAAATTAAGTCGAGATCATGTGAAAACAAGAAATAAAAAATTAACAATGCATGGCCGCATAGGGCTTCTGTATTTTTTTTTAGCCATTTTTAGTTTTTTTTTTTTTTTTTTTAAAGTGTGTTAAAAAGAGCCATATGCATTTGACTACATTACTTATGTTAAATGTTTAGCAATACAAATGTTATGTGTTAATAAAAGAAGTTCTAATAAAGGCTTTAACTTTTTTAACATACAAACAAATAGACAGTCAAATTACACTGTAATATAAGTAACATCTGATACAGCTCTTACAGGGTGTCCCAAACGTCTCCATGCATACAGAAGGGGAAATTAACAGTTTTTAGCAAAATGTCTTCCAAAAATTTTCATACTTATTTTATATTATATATTTTTTCAGCTAGCCTTTAAGAATGCCTTTGACAAAAGAAGAACGCATTGAAATGTTTCTCATGGCTGGATCAGGAAGCTGTTGCAAGGTTGCGACTGACAAGCACATCACACAAGACACTGCTGCCAAACTTATTAATGAATTCAAAAAGATTGTAAGTGTTGCGGATCAACCGAGAAGTGGACGTCCACAAAAATCTACAAGAGAAGGCACAGTCGACATGGTGCTGGCATACATAGTCCCCTATATATATATATATATATATATATATATATATATATATATATATATATATATAGAGAGAGAGAGAGAGAGAGAGAGAGAGAGAGAGAGAGAGAGAGAGAGAGAGACTTTTGAGACACCCTGAATTTTACAATTCAACCTGGTAATCTAGAAGCAGTGTTATGAAGAATATCACATTATATGTTAGTCCTCCTTCTCCATGGAGTGAAGTGCAAATACATCTTCATGAACTAAACAGCTCTCCAGTTTTGCAAAAAACTTTAGAGATGTCTTGTATGATGGCTGACCTTGCCAAACTGCTCAAAAAAGGAGTCTGGAACACAACCAAATTAAGGAGCTTTTGGATGTTGGAGTAAATGGTGGCTAAGGATGGCCATGACTAAGATCTTATGCAGTCTTACCTGCGGTTTAATGTTCTTCGTAAGGAATTCCTCAATCCATAGCACCAAAAAACTGTACCTTCCTGTGCTTGACTGGTTATCAGTTGGTAGTTTTTTGGTTTTTTTTGACAAAGATGCTCCAGCACAAATATATGAGGCTTCAAGAAAAGACTAGAGATTTGAACCAATCCAGACTACAATAAATAGCTAACAGCTCATGATGAGCCCTGCCTGCTCCAGCATCAGGCGCGTGAAATGAGATAAAATGTGATGCCTTACCATCTCCTCTTTCACCCATTCTTTTTATTTCTCAGCTTTCACATTTTCCTGACCACAGATTGATTACGTCCTACGACCTGCCACAACATGGTCAATCTTAGTAATGCAAGTAAAATACTTTCCACTTCTTACTGATTATTCGCCACTTACCGTCCAAAGACTGAAGATTAAAATAAGAAGTGGAAGGTATCCTTCCTGTAAAATCCTTCCTGTAAAATCCTTCCACAGAGATCACTGTCTGTTTTCTTTTGACCTGTATCAAGGTAAAATGTCCTACCTGAAAGTCCTTGAGTCTTTGTTCTCTTTCTTTTTAACCTTAACAACATTCAAAGGGTTCTGTTACATTTACAATATGCACTCGTTATTATTTGTATTTAATTTTTTAAAAAGTATTTTACTATAAATAAATGGTGGTCACTGTTACGTTTACAAAAAATGAACAAACAATTTTTCGACTATGCAGGCATGAAGACATTCCAAATCCCAAAGTGACTGTATACTGTATCACACATTATCCACAGGAAAGCAGCCTAAAGTTAACGTTGCCTCTCAGTGAAGTAATGCACTGCAAAAAATATGGCATCTTAGCAAGTGAAAACATCCTTAATATAGATAAATGTATCTAGTATTTCCCGTTATAAGATTATTAAACATATTTCTAGACTTTAAAAAAAAAAAAAAAAAAAACTATTTTCAGGTTTGAAATCATCTTTCCCCCTACATTTAAATTTAAGCATTGATTTCTAGAAAGGAAGAAAATTACCTGCAAATAGAATAGGAAAATTTAAAGCTTGAAATTAGTTTTTATTTTTTAAATCAACCTAGATATAGGTTTAATAATCTTATATTTGGTTTATGGTAATCTTGTCATTTGAAATACTACATTAATTTGACCATATTAAAGATATTTTCACCCGCTAAGATGTGATTTTTTTTTTACAGTTTAGGTTATTACTTTATCTATATCTTTGATCACACTTGTCAAAAAATACAATACTACCGCTAGCCACTAAAACAAAATTGTCTACAATCGTTTAATTGTCACTACAGCATACAATTATGGATGCTTTAGCTATTTCCCTTCTTTAAAATCTACAGCATGACAGAAAACTTACTCATTCCCTTTACTGGCAATGTAGGTGGCAGTTTCCTTTGTCTTCAATTTGTTTTGCACATTTGCTCCAAAAAACAAAACATCAAGTAAATGCTGTGCTCTGATGATGACTTCCTGATGGGCTGGAGACAGAATGCGAGGAGTGTCTCAGTTCTAAGACAAAAGTTTCAAATTGATTAAACACTAATGCCTGTGTTTATCCCCCACTTTACAAGTGTCTTCAATTAAGCCCCCTTTGTGCTATTTTTCTGATGATGCATGGACTTCAGAGGCCGCAAATTGATCCGTTTGCAAACGTGTGCAATTTTATCCCATTTCGCCCAGTACACAGCAGACCACTGCCAAACAACTCAGAAAAGCACAATTCTAACACAATTTCCACCCACTTGAACAGATTTCTAAAATGCATTGTAAAATACTATAAAACAACATTAGTTCACAGCATTTAGGAATAAACACTCTCAAAGGACATCAGCAATTATAATATTTAATCGTGAGTGTTTAAAGTTTGAAACACTCTATGCTCAGTGAAATGCATGATGAGTGACCGATAGAAGACGGCGTGTATAAGCTTTTCCTCAATCCTGATGGGAAATAGCGGAGCAGACACCTCAAAGAAACAGCACTCTCCTGCACTTGATCAATACGTGAAGAACTCTTACATTACACATTAATCTAATAATCTAATCTAACTGGCAGGCTTTTAACATAAGAACGGGGAGGGGAGACTGTCGAGGATGGAAGAATAGTGAGAAGTACAAAGATTACCAGCACTGAAGTTTACATCATTATCCAGTTTTCTTCACATGACAGAAAAGCTTTATAGTCTTAATATCTTCTCCATCATTATATTATATAAATATTTTACTGTGACAGTGGGGTTTTTTTAACAAAAAAAAATAAAACAAAACAGAAATTTGTTAGTTGCATAGATTGAAGTATTTAATCGCTGGGTCAGTGGATCTACAGGATGTTCAAAGTTTGCGATATTTTCTTGTAGAACCAAACTCTTATTGATACTTTTTGATAGCTCCATGGTCTTCACAATGCTTTTTGCTCAGATGTGTTCTCTAATCAAAGTCTAGGGCCTTTCAGGAACAAGTCCCATGGCAGTTTAATTACACACAGGTTGATGCCGATCAACTAATTGTGTGACTTCTGATGGCAACTGAATGCACCAGAACTGAAAACCTTTAATTTTTATTTAGAATTTTGCAAACTATATTGATTTCCTCTCACTTCAATATTATGGCCTATATTGTGTAGATTCATGAAATATAATCCCAATATAATATAATCCATTTCCATTTTAGGTTGTAACACTAGAAAAGGAAAAGTTCGAGAGAGGTGAATGCTTATGCAAGACACTGTACAAATTCAGCCCTCCTGATAGATCTCACACTGACAAGACTCTAATCCAAGGTTGCTGAGAATATATTCAAAATATATGTGTATGGATTTAGAAATACAGTGTGATAACTTCAGCAGACTGTGTCAGCATCAAGGCTACTGCTTGGTTGCATTTGTTTTTATCAGTCCAAAGTGCTGAAGCATTAAAATGCAGGCTAAAAGTACACTGTAGTAATAACGGATTAACATTTATCCTCAGCCCATTAGATTGTGTTGACAGGAACGGTGCTTTAAGCCACTCGCCAGCCATGTAGGACAGATTGGTGCCGGGATCTTGTAAATATGTTTGGCTCATTTGATGACAAGAGGGGACTCTAGCATAGTTCTGGGTTTAAAGGTAAGGTCTGGTCATGTATTATCTGTAGTTAGGACAAGCTGTCACTGCGTTGTTTCATTTCAGTTCTCTGACACTCTTAAGACTTTAAGCTGTCAATGGAGCTGTGACACATGACAAGGTATATGTGCGGACCACTCTTATACTATTAGGCAAAAAAAAGTTCAATTAAGAACCCTAAAGGGACTCAATGTTTCTATCTAGAACCTTACAGCAGTGTTTCTCTAAAATACGAAGCTAGGAATCCTTAACTATCCATTTTCCTAAGAGTTTCTATCTTTGGGTCTACTTTGTATTTAATTACACTGCTCAGATCATTGCTGGATATTATGTCCTCCTGTCCTCTATTCAGATGTTTCCTTGGTCTGCTACATTCATTCTGGAGCCCCAGTGTCCTAGTCAGCGCTCGCCTGCTGAGATGGTGACCCACACACTCATGCAGGAGCTGGGCTCTTTGCTGAAGCGCACCAAGCGTTTATGTCAGGAGAGGGCAGCCGAGATTCGCAGACGCAGCTCCTGTGTGGACTACAGCTGGCTAGCAGTGACACAACAGAAGCCCTCATACGAGATCATGCCTGGAGAGCTACTAGAGCTTCAGGAACTCTGCTTAAAGATCCCTCCCTCTCAGTGTGGCCCTGTAATTCTCAGGTGGGTCATCAAGTTTGTTGCTCCAAGAATGTGTGATAGTAGCCATTGCTGTGTATGTGAGTAGATGATAAAGATAACGCAGATATGAAATAAGACCCTACATATAAACCCTAAATTGATTTTCCACTAAATGGACAGCTGAATCAGTCACAATGATGATAGTAAATTTGATTGCATTACAAAATGATACCATTGTTAAGTTCAAAATGAATGAAATTTATGTCTTTGTTGTAGTTGGTACTAGCCAGTTGTGGGTGTCTATGAGCTCAAGTATGTGATGTGGAAGAGGACAGATAGCACTTTCTTCCGAATATGTTACTCTCTCCTGTGATGCAACATCAGCAGCACATCTTAGCCTTCACCCTCCCCAGTTGGTAGCTGTTGTATGATAGGGGAGAGCTTGCTGATGGGTGAGATTTGAAAACAAAACAAATTGAAGAGAAAATGGGGAAAAAGAATTCCTACACTTTCACCATGATGGCCAACTACTGGGGAAAAATTAGGTCAGAAATCAGGTCAATTTGCACTCACAACAGTCATTCATATAAAACATGTATCAGGGCAAAGGAACAGCTCCATTTTAACCAGTTATTTAAATAATAGTGATCCTGAAATTATAGCTATTTTTGAAAGTCTTAAAATTCTATTGCTACAGTTCACATCCCCTATATACAATTTTCACTGAGCCTGATTGAGAAAAAAAAATAAAGAAGTGACAGTTCTATTACCTTCACCATCATACAACTGAAATCTTTGTTACTGGACTAGTGACCAATGGAAAATGCACAATTATAGATGTCTGGTTCCAAACAATCAGGTATTTTGTGCAGTGTGAAAGAAAGCCCATAGTGGTGGATAGACAAGAGTTAGGGTTCTCATGCAGGACCTACATTAAGCATGAATGAACAGATGATCAAGTGAATCTTCATCCTGATCCTGCTATACGCTGACATCTCATGGCCTCTGTGACCTGCCTGTTCTTATGTTCTGCACAGACTCAGGAAGTTGGTATCAGAGTTGGAACCGGAGGTGACAGAGGTGCCGCAACTCTTCCGCCTGGTGCTGTGTGACTGTCTGGACGAGCAGCATGAAGACTTAACATTCAGGGAGAGATCTCTGCGGGCTCGAGCCATCTTCTGGAGCCAGCATCGTAGTAAGAGCATCTTCTCTATTGGCCTGTCCTCACACCAGTGTCTCAAAAACCACTGGAGCAAAGGTGAAGCTGGACAGGACAGAGAGACGCTGTGCGAAGAGGATCAGGCCTGGGCCAAGGATGAAGAGCTCGGAGTGGTGGTCCCACTTCGCCGGAGAGTCAGGAGCATGCCCGATTTCAGCTCCATAAAGGAGAGTGCACAAACCTGACAAAATTATGACGTGCAATATATATGTATATATACACACACTGATATAATGATAATGATAATATCAGAGAAAGTGAAAAAAAAATTAGTGCATACTCACTTTCATACTTCTTTGGCTGTGGTGCAAATGTACATAAAAAGACTTTACATCCTCTCCTGATTTATAAACAATACTATGTGAAATTCAATCACAATTTACTTCAATCAAACAATTCCTTAAAATATTTTTTTTTGCAAATAGCAAAATAAAACACGTCTGTAAGCATTTTAAATCAAGGAAGTTTAATTCAAATTAATATTATTAATATTAAAATTATATTGATGCACAGTTACTTAATACCTACAGAACATAGAATTTTCTATATTTTGACATAAATATAACCTAAAGCATCAGATTTTCACACAAGTACTAAAATTAGACCTAGAGCACACAATTAAACAAATGAGACAAAAAATTTTATACTCGGTCATTTATTTATTGAGGAAATTGATCCAATAATACATATGTGAGCGTATGTGAACCTCTAGGAGTAGAAGTTAATTTGAAGGTGAAATTAGAGTCAGGTGTTTTCAATCAATGGGATGACAACCAGGTGTGAGTGAGCACCCTGCTTTATTTAAAGAACAAGGATCTATCAAAGTCTGATCTTCACAACGCGTTTGTGGAAGTGTATCATGGCATGAACAAATGAGATTTCTGAGGACCTCAGAAAAAGAGTTGTTGCTGCTCATCAGACTGGAAAAGGTTACAAAACCATCTCTGAAAAGTTTGGACTCCACCAATCCAGTCAGACAGATTGGCTAATGTTAATGTTCATGAGTCCACCATCAGGAGAACACTGAACAATAATGGTGTGCATGGCATGGTTGCAAGGAGAAAGCCAATGCTCTGTAAAAAGAACATTGCTGCCTGTTTGAAGTGAATTCTAAAGTAAAATGTCAGGACATCTGTTCATGAACTGAATCTCAAGAGAAAGTGGGTCATACAGACAACGACCCTAAACACACAAGTTGTTCTACCAAAGAATGGTTAAAGAAGAATAAAGTTTTGGAATGGCCAAGTCAATGTCCTGACCTTAATCCAATAAAAATGTTGTGGAAGGACCTGAAGCAAGCGGTTCTTGTGAGGAAACCCATCAACATCAGAGTTGAAGCTGTTCTGTACTGAGGAATGGGCTAAAATTCCTCCAAGCCGATGTGCAGGACTGATCAACAGTTACCGGAAACATCTAGTTGCAGTTATTGCTGCACAAGGGGGTCACACTAGATACTGAAAGCAAAGGTTCAAATACGTTTACCACTCACAGATATGTAATATTGGATAATTTTCCTCAATAAATAAATAGTATCATATTGTCTTGTTTGTTTAATTGGGTTCTCTTCAAACCAGTTACCTTCTTTCAAACACACACACATATATATATACATACATACATATAAACATTAATTAAGATATATAAGAAACATTTTTATAGACTTTATTATAAATGCTATAATAGTTTCTTTCCTGGCACAGTTTACCTTCTCAAAATGTAAAAAAGTGTATCAACATTAAACAGCCAGCCCTGTTATTTCTCCTTATCATTATTGCCTACAAAATAGATCAGATGGTGATTCACTCTGGTCCGATCAAAAGGCATGGAATGGAAATGACTTACTCTATACTAACCGCAACCACAAAACATTATTTCTGTCAAGATTGTGCTGAACAAAAATCTGAGTGCAATATAAACCAGATGAATTTAAAAGATGACCAAAAAAGAAAAGCATGAATCAATATGTGCATAAACACTTACCTATAGATTCTGGCATCTGTAGAAATTTTATAAAAGCGTTATGGGTTCAGTGTTTTAGTTATATAGTATCCACATGTACAGTCACATGAAACACAATGACCAATAGTAAGTTTATTTTCACATAAATTATTTAAGATACTGATCAATATTACATCAAATTTACTGTTGGAATGTAAAATAGGTCATGTGATCTAGTTTTAGAACAAACAGAAATGCCTGTAATTCTGAATCTGTCAAAAATCACTGACCATAAGTATAAAGAAGCCATGAGAAGTTGTTATTACTCTTTAAAAATGGATTACCTGCAACAGTCAAGAAACAAAGTGGCTGTAGACAGAGTGAATATTTTCACATGAAAACTAACAGGGCAGAGCAGATCAAAAAAGAAACTAAAGTTATATTAATTATTTGTTCAAGCCACCTCATTGACCTGCTGGATTTTTATTCCCTGGTTCACAGTACAGCTGTACATTTTAGGAAGTGGAATGTCAGTGTGAACAATGAGTTAGTGTCTACTTCCTTAAATTTTAAACCCTAAAATTGCACTTTATGATATGAACTGTATATCAGATGTAAACTTTCCTGCCATTTAATTTATGGTACTAATGTATTCAATAAAATGCAGTCATTTCTATAACTTTCATGCTAATGGGAATTAGCATACTGTTTAACTCTTCCAATAATACAATCTTCATTAATGCCATGAAGCACAATTATCTCAGTAAAGTTTTATTTGATTTGGTGCTGCAATATGACCTTTCTTGCATATTCCTGAAGTAAATATTACTGCAAATCCAGGTCTTTCTTAAAAAAATTAATTTCTCACACATCCTTCTTCCAATTTTGGCTAAATGTAATGTTTTTTGGCTAGCTATAAATGAGGCACAACTGACAGAGTACCCTATTTAAGAGTTTTGCCCTAGATCGCCGTCTCAGCATAAACATGGGTACCAAATCACATTGCAAAAAAAATGCCTGAGACGTAAGCACCAGTTACACGTTATACATATTATTCTCAAACCCAAAAGATCATTAAAAAGGATTAATGAAACAAGCTAATTACAGCTGAAATGGTGTAGCTACCCTGTCCTCTAATCTAAAGAAGTGCAGTGAGAATATGTTTTTTTGTGTGTATAAAATTACTCAATAATTAAAACCAAATTCTTTTGGCCACAAGAAAATAACTTGCTGCCAGTATTACCAAGTTACTTTAGTAGTATCAAATAACACTGCTCATTTTACTGCTTTATTTTACATTTTAACTCCCTACTTGTTCCTTAATGTGAAGAAATGGCTCTTCTAAGGGACTCAGTCCTGAATTGTCACATTGTCCATAGTTTTCAGACCAAGAAGATGACCAAGATGAAGAAGAAAATGATGAGGATTAGGAAGATTTTGATGAGCAACCAGCGATTGTTGGAGACGGACTGAAAGTACTTGAGAATTTCTGTATGAGCTAAGTCCACATTGAGCTGAGTGTCTTCTACATTAGCATCAATCCTGTGACAAGGAGGATAAGATACAGGATAAAAAACACATATGAGGATACAGGACTAAAACACCTAGCATCTTTGTGTATTCCAGATTCAGCACGTCACTAGGTTTCTCGTGCCTTCTTTTCTCTTACCTGTGAACGGTCTCTTCCTGCTCTTTCACCATGTGGGCCAACTGCTGGAAAATAGATCCCAACTCTACGATAGTAGTCTCTATGTTTTGCATAGTGTTTGCTCGGTCCTGAATAAAAGACTCCTGATGACACACACACACATATTAATAAAACAGACTAGATTAATTATATTAAAACTCTCAACTAGAAGCTTTTGCTACCTTATAATGAATAAACTATCACACTATGAACTACCTTCTCATTGAGGAGTAGCATCTGCTGGCTGGAACGCAGATCCATGTCTATGGAGATATCTGCTTTGTTGGAACTATCCTGCATCAACACTGAATTGCCTGATGTGAAATTAAAAATAAAATATGGTTGCAAGCAGCGACTGGCGGATCCAAGCACCAAGGGTGAAGCAACATCAGTTGGCATGTTAAATAAATGAGGAACACTACATTTACACACAACAGAAATATCAGCTCAATCACAAGATGGACTGTGAATAATTAAGGAACACTTTCTGTTTAAAGTGTCATATTTTAATTAACTGTGTTGTGGTGGCATTGCCATTTATCATATAATCAATAACATAAAAATTTAGCATTTTCAAGGTTGTCAGTCACACTCGCAATATTGAAATGTGACGAATTCCTATAAGATTATGATTCTTTTTTTTTTCTTTTTAAAAAAAAATATAATATACATAACCTCATGTTCTATTGCCAGTTAGTGGCGCTATGACAATGTGTCAATATGGCCATGTGGGTGTAATTACATTTGGTTATGGAAAAGTTCATTCGAAATCTGAGTCACATCCTAAGACATATAGGCCCTATATGTCTTAGGAGGTGACTCAGGGGAATTATTCCACACCTTCTCTTCAAACTGTCATGGATTATTTAATTACATCACCATGGCACCACTGTTCAAAATGTTATCAATTCTTTTGCAATTCAACATCAGAAATTTCATTGCATAATGCTGACCAAATCTGATTAACTTTCTACATAGAGTATAAAACGTTACTCTTGCCATGTCGTAGCGTAATGGCAATGAGTCACTAATCTTATCAGTATGCAACTAGGTCACATCATTTAATATACTTTGTAATAATCTGATGAAATATCTAGGTTGACTATTGAAAAAAATATTTTATAAGCATCACGTCCTGTATCCAGTTGGTGGCACTAAGACAGTGGATCACTACTGGCATGTCCATGTGCTTATGCCTCATCATGCTTATGCCTACATGTTTGCATTTTAAGACAACAAATATTTCTTACAAATCTGGTGAGTATAGGTGAAATTGGATACCCACATTTTCGAAAAATGTCATGGAGGCACAAGTGCCGATGGCAGTCTACTAGCATGTGTATATGACTGTTCCATCATTTAACCTACATATAACGTATGTGCTCAACATCGCATCATGTGAAGTGGAATTATGTCACACTTCCTGTTTGAACATCATTTGTTAATGTACTGCCTTCACATGACAGCACCTTATGAGACTATTAAAATGTTTGCTTATTAAAACACACTACCTGTTGCCAGTTGGTGGCGCAATAACAATGTATCACAAAAGGCATGTGTATGTGATGATGCCCCATCACTGCACATAAATATAAACTTTAGGCCACATTGCATGATGCACAGCGAAATTATGCCTCAATTCCTGTTGGAGTGTAGTTACATGTTGATTGAGTGCATCGCCATGGCAACACGGTTTAAGATATCTAAAATTTCTTTGCAATTTAATATCTTGACATCATCCTGACCAACTCTTGTATGAATCAGCTGAACCATCTAGAAAGAGTACTTAAAAGTTTGGTACACAAAATCCAAAATGGCTGACTTATGTTAATGGCCTTGGAAATTGTGAAATCTGCCTGTCTTAAGACACACATGCCTACTAAATGTCATGCATGTTGGTGAAACTGGATGCCTGCATCCTTGGTACGTGGACCATAATTAATTAATATTGACACATATCCACCTATTTATTAGCTACAGGAAGGCCAATTGTAATGCTGGAGCTTACTAAAGCTGGAGTCATGAATGGAGGAGGTGGAGGCTGACGACTGAGATAACTGCTCTTGCCTGCTTCTCTGTTGCTTCAGGTTCTGCAAAATTAATTCAGTTACTATTATGAGTGAAATATTCACTAAACAATGCTCATTCGTTTGTATCACGATTTACCTCTGTTCTCACTTCCAGAACGGACTTGAAGTCACTTGACATTGATGCCAATTTTGACTGGAAGAGACATAAAAGGCATAAATGTCATCTCACTTTGCAAAATTTTCCCCCACTTATTTAAGTCAGTAGATGTTTGGGAGGTGTCCATACCTGCAATGATACAACAATAGTATTGGAATGTGTTTGAAGATGTCTGCTATTTTGGCCATTTCTGGACCGGACAAGCTCCTGCAGTTGGGCTATCTGTTTATTCAGGCTGTTAATATCCTGAGCAAAAACAAACAAGCATACAGACAAATGTAAAGTGCAGAACTGAAAAAGGATTAACTATGCATGCAAGACCATAAACATATGTACCTGTTTCACAATATATGTCAACTCATCAATCTCCACTGCGTTATCATCAAAGAGGAATTTCCGTTTGGCCACTGTGATCAAAAGGACAGAATGTCACAAACCTCAACATAGGACATGGATTAAGACTTGGACAAGTCAAGTGGCTTGAACTGTTGCGCACACTTACATATTGTCAGCTTTTCCAACTTTGCAAAGGTGTTGCTAAGGTCCCTGCCAATTCTCCTACAGAAGACATAAGAATAAATATCATTCTTATAACTCAGGAAGTGTGTATAAGGAAGACACTGTAGGAGTTAAGGGAAGAAAGCTTTATTACTTACTTTGCCATGAGCGTGAAGTCACTCCTCTGTCTGACAGCATTGTGAACTGGTTTAATGCCCTGTGCTCCATTCTAGTGGGTAAAAGAAGCAGTTTGTAATTTATATAGCTCTCTGTTGTCTGTAGTTTGAATGAAAATGAAAACAAGCAAGTACTGCCCATCTCCCAAACCAATTCCCTGCCTTGTATGCCTCATGAGTTGCCTTTCAATGAACAGGGCTAAGCAGGTCTGCTTTGGCTGGGAACAGGGATAATTCCAGAGGCAGACAAAATTTATAAAGGAAAAATGCTCAAATCTGAATCACTAATTAAAGTTTTTTAAGGTATCTTTGAAATTAGATGATTATTATACATATGCCAAGAAAAACATTTAGGAACTACTAGGGCTGGGTAAAAAAATTATCGATTCTCAGATTTTAATCGATCTTCAATTTAACAAAAAGATATTGATTGTGCTTTACTTGACAGGATGTGAATATTATCTGAAGTTTGCCTGTTGTCCTGAAGATGTTGCCATCTTTCATGTCTTGAATTTTGAAAACGGTTTTATTTCTTAAACGTTTCAAGTTGTTAATGAATTTCACTGTTGCACATTTACAATTTTTTTTTTTTCACAATAATGTGCAATGTGTGCAGTAATAGTAATTAAACATAATTGTGTGGGCCCTATTATTAAAGCAATTGTGTATTTCAGTAATATAGCCAAGTAGGATGGTTTCAGATACATTTTAAATGAAATATTGATAACTAATTGATATTGAATCGAATCAAATCCATATGAATAAGAATTGAATCAAATCACCAAATTGGTCGCAATACCCAGCCCTAGGAACCTACATACTTTAATTTTTTTAGTAGGTAAACTCTGAAAACCAAAACCTTGAAATTATTCTTGTAATACTTAATCCACTTGATTTCTTCCAACCATGTGCCCCATATCACCACCCACCAAAACTGTTACACAAGAGCTGCATTTTTTTTTTTTTTTTTTTTTTTAAAGTTTCACCTTCTTTCATTGACACTTCGCTCTATTTTCACTTTGGCTAATGGTTTCCTACAATAGCTAAGAGCACACAGCTGTTAATTTCTTACAGGAATAATGTAGATATAACACCAAATAACAAACTAGCACCAGAATCACTAAGCACATCATGAATATTTGAATAGAAACAGATTCTCCACGTTTTAGGATTTGAGGTTTGTTTTTGCTTTTTTAAATGTGTGCCAGAATAACACAACGTATAGCACAGAGAATCAAACAGTAATCCTGCTCACCTGTCTCCCCTGCAGTGACTTACACACAGACTGAAACTCAGTGGTGCGGTCTCGGCAGGACATGCTGATGGAGTCTACAGAAGGAGCAAGGGGAAGAGGTACACACAGTGGGTTCTCCAGCGGCTGGACCAATTGGGTCTGGGTCTGTGAAGGCCCAGTGTAAACCCCTTCCTGGTTGTTCCTAGGAGTGTGGCGCCGGCGGGTATTCATGAGTGCTGCTACACATCAGATAACTGAGAACAGGACCATCAACAAGTGGATACCATTTTACATCTAGGGATTATTAAAACGACCAAGAAAATAAACTAAATACCGAAAAAGCATTAAAATGTATTAATATCTCCTGCACGGTCATGGATAAGAAATATATATTAAAACAATCTTTATTTCCTGCATGGTAATGATAAAAATGTATGACATTCATTAGTACAGTTCTGAGCTGTAAGGCTGGTTGACCAGGGTGCAATATGCTAACCAACACGTATTTGGCAATAAGCATTAGCTAGGTAACTTCTTTCTCGCATCAGCTTTTGCTAGTTTTACTCATTTTGTAGAAATAATATATAACTACGTCGTATAATAACTTTTCAAACAGACGGTAAATCGGTAAAAGAAATTAAAACCATTATACTGAGCTAGTTGAATAATCTTCCATATAAGCTAGCTTGGTAAAACAGAGTAGACAGTCGACTGAGTGAAATTCTAACAGTTGTTCTCTCAGAATAAATATTCTACATGCATTTCGAAGCTCAGTTTTAGATATAACAATATGACTAATTAAACTACTACAATGTTTTACCAGACAGACCAGCTACTTCAGCTACTTTCCCTTTTGTTTTTGTTTTTTGAGTGTAGCTGCGTTGTTAGCCGTGAACATCCGGGTTCTAACACACACCGTGACGTCACTGCCACGTCTTCTTACAAGTCTCAAGAGTAGGTGATTTATTTCCCTCATACTGATGCACAAATTCATTTAAAAGTACTTTAAAATAATTATTGAGATCATAGAAATATATTTCCCTTGTCTTAGGTTCATATGAATTATAAAACGATTCAATATAAGATAAGGTGTTCAAAATCACAACTGTTTCACTTTATTATGATTAACTACTAACTTTCTAACAATGTAGAAACTATCTAGAACATTATCTGTTGTAAGTACAGGCTAATGATCACCATAAGGAAATGATCATACAGTTTACAAATAACTACAAGAATTTGTAGTCCTACATTACTATTTTTTCACTAATATAAATGATAAATAGCCTAAACGAAGTCTGGTTATTTATCTAAACGTTGTCATATAGCCATAAGAACACATTGAGTTTAAAAGTTCCCAGAACATTTCAAGATAAGCGATGACTTTATTAACCAAAACAGGACATTCATACAAGGTATGAAATGGTTGTCCAGGTGGAATAAAACCCAGGACACCAAGAAGACCAAATGCTAACATTGTCATATATTGTTATTATTCATGTAAGTTATATTTGAATAGTGTTTTTTTATGATGTTTTTAGTCTCATGACTAAATATCCAATTCATACTTACGGAATTAACCATATGTGCTCTGTTTTTAAACATATAATAAAAGCCCCACGATAAAGTGGGGCCACAAAAAATTAGTTGATACTCATAATGTTCCTCTCCACGGAAATCTTTAGTAAAAGGCGAAAGATTTATACGATATGAAGAGAAACAAGAGTGATAACGTTTCCGCTCCCGGTTTCACGTCTTATACCAAGCGCAACGCACTACTAGGTAATGGTAAATAAATATTCACTATCGAACTCAATTCATCAAGTTGATTAATATAGAATAAGAACATAATGTGTAAAAGACTTCTACTTAATATATACCAATGCCAAATTACTTAAATCACCTCATTCAGTTTCAAAGAATATGCGCAATGCACCATGGGATGCATATCATTACCCCGCCCCCAATGGTCTCTCATGTTATTTTTCCTATGAAACACATTGGTCTTGTGGACCAAATAACATATGCTACAGACATGAAACTCGGTCATTCTGGTCATTGGGTTCCTAGAAGTGCAACTCAATAACAAATTGGACTGGTCAGACAACACTGAGGCCCTCTATAAAAAGGACAGAGCAGAGTATTCTTTCTGAGGTGGTTCAGGTCCTTTAATGTGTGCACTAGGCTGCTAGGGATGTTTTTACCAGTTTGTGGTGGCCAGTGTTATCTTCTTTGCTGTGATGTGCTGGGGAGGTGGCATTGGGACTTGTGGTGCCAACAAACTGAACAAGTTGGCGAGGAAGGCCAGCTCTATGGTAGGGATGGAACTGAACAGAGTGGAGGAAGTGACTGAGAAGAGGATGAGTGGGAAGCTGAGAGCTATCATGGACAGTCCTTCTCATCCTCTCTATGCTGAGTTGAGGAGGCTCAGGAGCACATTCAGCAACAGATTCATTGAGCCACGTGCCTCAAAACGTTTGGGGGGGGGCTCTTTTGTGCCATCAGCCATCAGACTCCACAATGCAACATACCCAATACCTCCTACTCCACTGATTGACTCTAACAGAAACACACACTCAACAGTTAATTGTCATTTCACAGATCTTCCACATGTATATAAATACTGTGGATATTGCACATGTACATATACAAATAGAACTCTAGCATATGTACATATACACATATGTTTAATTGTTTCTATTATTTCTATTGTGTGTTTGTTTTTTGTGCATATACCATAGTTTTTAGAGAAATTTAAAAAAAAAACCCTCAATTCTCATTTCTGTTGTGAGTTTCTTTTCCATTGAGGTGAGTTAAATTTGAAAAGCCGTTTACAGTAGGTCTAAGTAAATATAGTGTTTTGATTATATTTAGCTATATATAAATGTAGAAGTTCTTTGCAATAAGTTCAAATAGCTGTTAGATGCTATTTATACTTATAGTGGCAGATACTATTTGCACCTCAGTATTGTTGTACATTAACATGATGCAGTAATAACAGAGTGCAAATGACTATATTTATTATTATTATTATTATTATTATTATTATTATTATTATTATTATTAAATGGATGCCACCTTATTAAGACAATAAAGCCATCCCTACACCTAATCGATAAACTTCTTAATCTTGTGTGGCAGACATCACCATCTGAAAAAAAGAAAATATCTTTTTTTTCTTCCCCTTGCTTGGGCTCCAAGTGCGCCCATAATGCCCATAATGCCCATTGGATAATTCGGCCCTAAATACATAGCCTATATGAAAATATATTTTAAAAATAATTAAGATATTCGAGACAACCATGATTTTTATTTTCATGATTTATCTGCAAGAGTGAACGAATAATGTGTGACGTCACAAGCCACTGCGGCCGTGTAAATAGAATATATTGCTATTTGTTTTCATTAAGTGTAAATAGCATATCGCTAAGAAACTGCTATTGTCACTTAGTGTAAATAGAATATATCACTATTGTCACAGTGTAAATAGAATATATCACTACTGTTACAGTGTAAATAGAATATATCACTATTGTCACTTAACCTACAAGACATTGTTCCCAAGAGCCTCTGTATTCTTAATCCAAGACTGCTGTTAGATCTACAATATAATACGCGTGCAATTTGATACTGAATGCTGTACTTCACCTGGTGACAGAATAGGTGCGCTATTAAGCGATTTTCGTTCCTGTATTGTTTGCATCTCTGAACTACTCTTGAACTTTTAAAGAAAGACCCACAATAAAGTGGAACCACAAAAAATTTAATGAATACTCTGAATATTTCTCTCCACAGAAATCTTTAGTAAAAGGCGAAAAATTTAAACGCTACGAAGAAAACCGGGAGCAATAAATGAAGGCCTTCAGTGTCACGTCTTATTTCAAACACAACACACTCCTAGGTAATGATAAATAAATTATCACTATCGAACTCAATTTATCAGGTGAAGTAATATAAAATAAGATCAATCTATTATAAAAACAGACTTCTAACAACGCTAAATTACTTAAAATAGGCCCACTACAATTATTATAAAAGAACATTCGCAATGTACCATGGGATGCATATCATTACCCCGCCCCCAACGGTCTCTAACTGAAGTTGCCAATTAGTTTTACATTTACCCTACTTTTAAAAAGTTATTTCATATTTGGTTTATAGATTGCTGGTATAACGAAGGAAGTCTGCTTTCATGGTTTTACACACTTCAGATTCTAGCTTGTCAGATTATGGCTCAAAATTGTTATGGCCATTTTTCATTGTTTAAAAAAATATATGTCGTATAGAATTATCCCTGATAGTAATACTGACTCGCCACCAGCGCCATCATTTTTTCAGGTCAGAAATATTTATATTTTAAACTAAATTTTCAAGAAAATTTGAAATTGCACAAAAAGCCATTCATTAAATTAGAGAGAATATGTGACGTTGTAACAATATGAATATGTAATATGCAATAGTCTATATAGGCCTATCATATAAATACTTACATTTAGTTTCATATTATAGTACTGTTGTAAGTATACAGTCGGGTCCATAATTATTTGTACAATAACTTTTTATTTATTTATTTATTTATTTATTTTTGCCTCTGAGCTATTGAGCTATAATTTCTGCTCAGATTCAGTAAAATGCTGCAAAACTGATAGGACGGCACATCACAGTACTGCAAAAGCAACAGAAGAGCTTCTGAAGGCAAAAAAAAACAAAAAACCTAACAATAATAACAGTAAAATAAATGTCCAGTGTTCTCAACCCAACCGAGTATGCTTTTCACTTAATGAAGACAAAACTGAAGGCAAAAAGGCCCACAAATAAGCAGCAACTGAACAGGAGGAAACTCAGCATTTGGTGATGTCTATGGGTTCCAGACTTCAAGCAGTCACTGACTGCAAAGGGTTTGCTCCCAAGTATTAAAAACAATCCTTATATTTATAATTATGTTACCTTGTCCAATGATGTTTGAGCCTGTGAAAAAGGAGGGACTCTGTAAAAATGGCTGTAATTCCTAGAGGGTTAAGGTCATGTTTTTTTTTAAACCCATTGCATTAAATTGAAAAGTACACTTCACTTCAATTTAATTCACACAACTTTAACTCATGAGTATGTGCATGGACTCGAGTGGAACTTTATAAAGCCCTTCCAGACAAGGTCCTGAAAAGGTATGCTGAGTTGTGGGCATGGTCTTCAATAGGAAGCAGCTCAGAAAACTGTTTCTCAGAGACAATAAATCCAACTGAGCTGAAATTTAGGGTTCTCCATCTGTAAGTTAATTTGTATTAGTCCTCTTGAGGAGAAACTAGTTTCTTAAAAAGCATGGCCATCATCTGTAAATCAGCTTTCAGCAGCCATTTGATAGGCTAGCAATGAGCAATGGTCAGGACATGTTAGTGGTAGGTCCATCTACATACGGTATGTTTTTTGTTTTTTAATTAGTATTAAAATTGGGTAAGAAATCTGTAGTGCTGAGAGTGTAAAGGAGCATATAAGAGTTTAATTTTTGTCGTCTCTGTTATTGCCTCCTAACATCTAGACAGAACATCCTCCAATTCCTCCACATTAGCCAAATTGATTCGCAACACACAGTTTCAGTAACTGCAGTAACTGAAACTGCAGTAACTAGTGCAGTTTCAGTAACTGCACTAGTTACACTTATTCAGCTTTCCTGTAGTTAATATCACTGCACTGTTACTTTTATATTCACTTGTGTATATACGGTCATATTTACTTTATATCCTATACTTATATATTTTATACTTTTTTTTTTTAATTACTCTTTGAATACTTTTTGCTTGTTGCTGTAATCTGTGAATTTCTTTCTGAGATTAATAAAGTTATCTATATTTCCCATGTATTTTGGTGTAATCTTCCTGCAAATGTGACACAGAAAACTGCTTTTACAGAGAAAAAAAGTCACCTACTAAGCATTTCCTGTTATGTTGTTAAGCACTCATCGGAAGCTCCACCAACCATCTTTAACCACTTTTTTATTTATTTTTTACTCATGCTGTTCCTCTACGCAGAAATCTTTAATAAAAGGTGAAAGATTTATATGATATGAAAAGAAGTGGTAGGTGTTTGGAGTCACGTCTTATATGACACACAACACACTGATAGGTAATAGTTAATAAATGATCACTACTTAACCCGATTCAACAAGGGACTGAATATAAAAACAATGCAGTAGAAAAGCAGACCAAGAGATTTTCCTTTATTTATATATGCAAGTTTCCCCTTATTTACTTTATTCTGAGCTTTTTATTTCAGTAGCTTATCTTGCAGCTTGTAAGTCAACAGTAGACATTCAACACTTAAAAATACTGTAGAGAATGCTGTTTATTTTGGTTTAATTTTTAAACCTACTTCAAAAAGCCATTTTATATTTGGTTTATACTTTATTGGTATAACAAAAGAGGTCTGCCCTCATACATTTGTTAAATTTAATGACTGAATAATATTATATAACTCATATTTCATAAAAAACATATGTTGTGAACTTGAGAATGATCCCAGATAGCAAAAAACAAATAAAAAAACAAATCGTTTGACCCAGATTCCAATATTAGAGAGTTAGAGAAGGTTTTGTGTTTTGGACTGATACTGATCCAGCACTGGCCCAGCTCCGTCTTTTTTTGGGGGTCAGAAATGTTTACATTTTGAAATATTTTTGAAATTACATGAATATTCATGCATTAAAAATGAGAGATTTTGTAACAAGATGGATATCCATCCATCCATCCATCCGTCCATCTATTTTCCATACCGTTTATCCTACTAAGGGTCACGGGGGAGCCTGGAGCCTATCCCAGGGAAGTCTGGGAACAAGGCAGGGGACACGCTGAATCGGGTGCCAATCCACTGTAGGGTCATATGGATATGTAATATGTTATGTAACCAATGTATTGTAAAAATACTGAAATTTTGTTTCCCATTAAAGTGCTGTTGTAAGTGTTGTGTATATATGCATAGAAATTCATTCATGTTTCGTTTATATTATGTATAAATGAGTACATTAGGGCTGCAACTAAGAATTCTTTTCATAATCGATTATTTTTTCGATTGATTGATTATTCGGATGGGGCGGGGGAAACTTTCAGTACATTTTATTAACAAAAGGATCAGTCTAATTATTACTCTTCTTCTGGTGCCTGTAAATAAATAAATAAATAAATAAATAAACACACACACAAAACAGTCAATGAGTCAATTAATACATTATCTCCTAATAAAACTGTGCATAATAATAATAACTGTTGGTTTAAGGTGATATATTTTTATATTATATTGTTCAGTAAATTATATACCAAATAATTCTGAATCTGAATGTCATATATTCCAATTTATTGTGGTGATATTCCTATGTGTTTTTATGAAGGTGACTTACCTGCATTGGCATCGAGTGTGCTTCAAAAATGGCAACTTGATTATTTCAGATGTGCCATTAGAATAAGTGCGGAACACCTATTCAAAAATATAACAAGCATGTGGTTTACCGTTAAAAGAGTTAATTATGAGATCTGAGTCAATATAATATAAAGAATCAGAACAATTTCTTTCCAGTGATATATCTTGTTGCTGAACATCACTCATACCTCCAAGTTAACTGTCTCGGTTCTTTTAGGCATACACATTTGCTCCTCGTCTGTACAGCAGCCCAAACACCGTTGCAATGGCACACAATGAGGCACAATGGTGTATTGTATCTCGTCCGGAAATTCATCATAAACATTGATCAAAGATTCTCGAGGTTGACAGTCACTTTGCTTCTTAAGGTCTTCCATGGTCTTCCCTGAAGAATACAAGGAAGGGGAAATTCAGTTTCAATGTAGAAGCACAGAGTTTTAGGTGTAGTTTTAGGGAAGTGTAGATCAGAAGGTCTTGTTCAAATCACCATCAAACTGCCATGGTTGGGTTATTGTAATATGTTTATACTGCATCTTAACGGGAACTTTGGAGACTGTACTTCAAAGTCTAATTTTGTTTTTGCTTCAGTTGTGTTGCCATAGATCAGTGCTGCAGATGGTAGGGACAGATGGCATGAATCCATGCACCCAACCTGCCTTGCATCAGCAGTTCACTCTGGTTGTGTTGGTATTGGTGTAATGGTGTGAGGAATCGTTTTCTTGGCACATATTTGGCCTCTTAATATGAATCAACCATCATTTAAATGCCACAGTAAATCTGAATATTGTTGCTGACCACATGCATCCTTTTATGGACACAGATTGTTCATCTTATAATGGCTACTTCCAGCATGATAATGTGCCATGTCACAATGTCATCTCAAACTGGTTCCATGAACATAATGAGTTTATTGTACTTCAGTGGTCTCACCTGTCACCTAATATAAATACAAAAGAGCACTTTTGGGAAGTGGTAGTACGGGAGAGTCACAACATGCAGATAAAAAACTCTGTGTTAATTTTCTTAGCTGATTTTATCTGTTTGTAAGTATATCCTTATGAATAAATTGTTATATAGCAATGTTTATTGCTGAAACATTGTAACTCACTTAATAATTAGCTTCTGTTTGTTCAATCACACTGACAATAATGCTATCTTCTGCTTGTATGGCTTTGGGATTATTGATGCTGTATAACGGTAGTGAAAATTCCATAATTACTGGAGTATAAACTGCAACAAGAGTAACACCTAAGTACCTTATATTAAGACAACGATATTAAGTCACAGCACCAGCTAGAGAATCTCTTTTATTACACTATATTTTATTAGTACTCTGCATGTTGTATTAGTTCCCAAAACCAAAATAGAAACTCAATGTGTAATGTGTAAGTACCTTTATTAGATGTCTCCCTGGTATCCTCATTGTAGCCCTAGTTGAAAAGAAGAAAGAGAATACACATTTAATTAGACATGGGTAAATGATTTTAAAAAAGCCAAAAAAACAATCACACACATGACGTTTCACTACTCCTGCTAGGGGCACAAGGTGGCTTAGTGATTAGCATGTTTGCCTCACACCTCCAGGGTTGGGGGTTCGATTTCCACCCTGTGTGTGCAGAGTTTGTATGTTCTCCCCGTGCTGCGGAGGTTTCCAAAGTGTCCATAGTGTATGAATGGGTATGTGAATGTGTGTGCTTCCCTTGGTGCACCCTGGGCAATATTCAGTATCGCACTGCTGAGCGGCTAATCCTTCCACCACGATGGTTCCACTATGAAGTGGAACATTGACACGAAAAGAGGAAGAAATACTCCAGCTCTTATTTTCTTTTGTTTTCTCTGTGCAAGTGTTTATGCATAGGTATGGTTCCAGATGCTCCTACAGTTACGTCATCCCCTTCTCTGGTCATTCACTCATCTTCAGTAACTACTTGGATGGATCTGGAGCTGATCCTGGTAGCTCGTGACCATAGATTTTGGTATGGCTGTACAACATTATTAAAGACATAGCCTCAAACAAAATGAAGTTGAGAGGCTATTAGACTTGACTTATGCTATAAGCAACTATTTAGTGAATTTTCAGAGTAAGTGTCACGAGTTCCCCTTTAAGCAGCGCGCTGTGGAGCATGTGAGCGCGCGTGCACGAGCGGGTGCGAGCACCTGCTTTTCCCTTGTGGACAATCGTGACATTTCGACACGTGCATTTGTTTATGTTTCTGTCATGTCTCCTCCCCGTTCTGTCATTGGTTGTAGTCTCACGTGTGTCTGAATTGCCCTCAGCCGTCAGCCATTACAACGCTGATTATCTCCGCATATATACGGCGCGCCTCCCAACACGGATTGTTGAATGAGTTAGATAGTCGATTAGTTTAGCGGCCTTACGAGAGATAACCACAGTCCTTAGTTTCATGTTCCGTTTCATAGTCTATGTCATGTTTAGTTTCGTTTGTTAAGTTCACGCTGGTTTCTCCGCTACCAGTCCCTCGCTGTTGTTTATGTTTCATGTTTGGTAGATCGACCCTGTATCCCGTGACCACGACGTTGATTCCTGCCTTGCCTCGTTTATGCCTGTTTGCCGATCGCCTGAACCTTGCATGTTACTGGATTACGTTTTTGGATCACGTTCTGGATTTACCTGACTGTGTGTCTCTCGATAAAACTGTTGTTCAACCTGCGATTGCATCCTACCTTATCTCCGTTGCGTCACGAAACGTGACAGTAAGAGCACAAGATATAGTTTCCATTTTTGACTACTAGGTTTAATGACTCTGCCAAACACTGAGCATATTAGAAAGGCAACTAAATATATGGATAGATAACCTTGCACACAAAATGATCTTCGAACATTGTGAAATAAAAATGAGGTATAGTGTAGGCTTAGTTAACACTATTAGGTAGCTAACATTATGCAGCAAATTTCCTCATAGGACTAGCTAGCTAGAAATGTTCCTTTTTATCTTAACAGTAAGCATTGATTTTGTAATTTATTCTTACATATACATTCGTGTGAATAATTAAGTACACCCCATGGAAATTGTTGGCTTTTTTGACATATTTGAACAAGCAAACATTTGATCATCTTTGAAACAGTGCCTATTAATGAACTTGATATACTTGAACAAAAGCACATGGAAAACTAGCTTTTTCAATTATTTACACAAGAGAAATATCAACAGATGTGATATTCATCTGTGGAAAAAGTAAGTACACCCTTGGCCTCTGAAACTAGTATTGCTTCCTTTAGCAGAAATAACAACTTGTAGGCATTTGCATAATTGTCCACCAGGCTTGTTGGAATTTTTGACCAATGGGATTCAAATGTGGGCTTTGATTAGGCCATCCCATAACCCTCCATAATTTTTTTTTCTTTTTGAGCCATTACTTGGCAGATTTGCTAGGGTTCTTAGGATCATTATCCTGCTGAAAGGTCCACTTTTGGTTCAACTTAAATTTTCAGACAGATGACCTCACATTATCTTCAAGTAATCTTTGATATGATGCAGAATTCATAGTTCAATGAATGAAGGCAAGCTGTGCAGTCCCTGAGGTAGCAAAGCAACCCCAAACCATAACATTTCCACCACTGTACTTCACAGTTGGTATGAGGTGCTTCTCCTGAAAAGCTATCTTTGGTCTGCACCAAACATGTCTACTGGTACTGTGGCCAAACAACTCTATCTTTGATTCGTCTGTCCAGAGCACATTATTCAGAAAGGCCTGCTCTTTGCCTATATGCTCACTGGCAAACTGTACTCACAAAGGCTTTTTCCTGGCATACCTTCCATGCAGGTCAAATTTGTGTAATCTCTTTCTGCTTGTAGAAGCATGCACTTTAACACTGACAGTCGCAAGACTTTCTAGCATACCAGTAATTAAATTTTGGGGTTCTTGGAGACTTTGTTTTGCATCAGATGGTCTGCTCTTTGGCTGAATTTGCTTGGATGGCCAGTCCTGGACAAATTGTCTTTTGAAATGTGTGCCATATGTATATTTTTTTCCTTACAGTGGATGTATTTAAAATAATGTGTAGCTCTTTTTAAATCCCTTGCCATCCACAGCCTTTTTTCTGAAGGCCTTGCAGAAATCTCTGACACTACACACCTCAATAGCAAAGAGACGCTAGATATGAGAGGGGTATAAATAAGACAGGCACTCCCTAAGCAGGTTCTAATCACTGGCACCCAATCTTGAACACCTGATTCTAATTTTATGGATTTGAAGGTGTAATAAATGTAGGGGTGTACTTATGTTTTTCCATGTGAGTGATCTGGGTTTTTTTTTTTTTTTTTTTTAATTGTGAAAATTACTACAAAATGTCAATGTTAGGTGGCATTTGATAGAGGGTATCAACTTTATTAATAGGTACTGTTCCAAAGAGGATCAAATATTTGCTTGTTCAAATATGTTTAAAAAGCCAACAATTTCCATGGGGTGTACTTGTGTACTGTAGCCAGCAACATTACATGAAATTACTTGAGTTTGATATCTAATCTTAGCTAGCATCAGACTATCACCACCAAATTAACTAGTTAAATTTGTAGGAAAGTGAGAGATTTTGTTTTTGCCCAAGTGGTTTCACTACATTGAACCTGGGAAATAAATCTGGTATGAGTCTCACAGCTTTGCAGATTGCCTAACATTCCCAGACAAAACCCCATAGTGCTCACTTCCAGAGAACTTGTGTGGTTACTTGGAATAGTAAACTCAATAGTCAAATCCATCAAACTCTAGCTGAATCCAGCCAATGCACAAGGGGGCTAAAATAGAGTGGAATCGCTTCAAGAAACTGACATTACTGGTAATTAACTATTACCTGACAGGAGTGGTATTTTTTATTAAAGTGAGTGGAGGTGCAAAATGACATGAGAATTTTTACCATTAAGACTCACTACTATGAGGTAAATTTATCACTTTGTCCTTTTGTTAGAATTTTAATTCTTTGTAAGTGATTAGAACTTGTGTAGTTTTGTAATGTGTTTTTAATTGTATTTTAAGCATGCATAGAAGCTGCTTTATTCTAGTCAGGGTTGTGGTGGATACAAAGCCAATCCTAATAACACTGGATGCAAGGCAGGAGAATTCAGCATGATGGGGGTGCCAGTCCATTCACTGGGCATCCACACACACACAATACAACCCCCCCCCCCCACCCCCCCCCCCCCCCCCCACCACCACCCCATGTGGCTAATCCGCCAACCTATGTGTTTTTGTCATGTAATCAGGGCTGGAGACCGATACAAGTGCAGTTCAAGTTTTTCTTGATGCGAGGCAGGCAGACAAATCCAAAATCATAGGGCAATATCAAGGTCACAAAACAGGCACAAGGTCAGGCAATTGGGAAACAGGCAAAAGAGGGCAAAAAGGAGAATCTTAAATGAGAACAAAAACCAGATAAAAAAACTATGAAACAAAAATGAGGATCAAAGGCTTGGTATGGCTCTGCAGGCAAAACACAGAAACAATACTTCACCCAGAACAAAGACACATGGGGGTTTAAATATACGACAAAATCGAAGGTAAAACAAACAGCTGTGAATAAGGATGACACGAGAGAGACATGATATAAAGCATAACAAAACACGTGTCAAAAAGTAAACAAAGTATGACAACCTGGAAGTGTCCGGTAGT
>NC_030433.2:12616398-12618898 GCF_001660625.3 Ictalurus punctatus | reverse complement strand
GAGCAGCAGCACCTCGATCGGCCCCTCGGTGCCCAGGGCCCCCGGTCTGACCGCCAGACCCGGCCCCGCATCTGGAGGATCCCCCAGAGGGCGCCCACTTGTGAACACCCCCGAGACGAGCCCATGCCTACAGAGCCGGAGAGGGAAGCCGCCCGGCTGCTTACAAAACCATGGCTGGCAGGCTGCGCCCTCCATCAGCAGCAACCGCCGGAGGCGCCCTCCGTGACGGTGTGGGTCGAAGGGAGACCGGTAACCGCCCTACTGGACACCGGGAGCACGGTGACCCTTGCCCAACCCTCCATCCTGCCTGAGGGGCGCCGCCCAAGCGGGACGCTTACCGTGACATGCGTCCATTGGGACACCCGGGAGGTCCCCTCAGCTGAGGTCCAGATCCGGAGCGAAGCCGGCACCTGGCCCCTCCAGGTCGGAATCATCCCCTTCCGGGTGGTACCGAGAGCCGAGTCCCGGAGACCGCGGCGGCGGGGGAAGGGGATCCCAACCTGGCCGGCCTACCTGGCCCAGGACGACGGAGAGGCCACCTCAGAAGGTAAGACCCCCCAAATTACTAACCCTCTGTCGTCTGTCTTTCCCCAGGTAAACCGGGAGGGAAAGTTCGGCCGGGAGCAGAAGGAGGACGACCGACTGAAGCACTGCTGGGCCCAGGTACGGGTGATAGAGGGGGTCGACCAGAGCCCAGACCTGAGGCTCCCCACATCGTACTTCCTCGTCCGAGGGGGGCTCCTGTACCAACGGGCCTGCCGCCGCGGGGAGCAGGTGGACCTACTGGTGGTGCCCCGAGCCAAGACAGCCGTCTTATTACACCTAGCCCACACCCATCCCCTCGGCGGCCACCTGGGGGCCCGAAATACCCTGGAGAAACTGCGGGACCGCTTCGTGTGGCCCGGGATGGACGCGGAGGTCCGGGCCTTTTGCCAACAGTGCCCGCAGTGCCAACGCACGGCCCCGCGGAGGCCCCCGCCGGCGCCCCTGATACCCCTGCCCATCATCGGCGTCCCGTTTGAGCGAGTGGGCATGGATCTCGTGGGGCCCCTACCCAAGTCTGCCCGGGGCCATGAATACATCCTGGTCCTGGTCGACTACGCCACGCGGTACCCTGAGGCGGTGCCGCTCCGCAAGGCCACCTCACAAAACATCGCCAGGGAGCTGGTACTCCTCTTCAGTCGAGTGGGGATCCCCAAGGACGTGTTGACCGACCAAGGTACGCCTTTTGTCTCGAAGCTAATGGCGGATTTGTGTCGTATGTTACAGGTGAAGCACCTCCGGACGTCCGTCTACCACCCCCAAACCGACGGACTTGTTGAGAGGTTCAATCAGACCCTCAAGCGGATGCTGCGCCGGGTGGTGGACGAGGAGGGGAGGAACTGGGACCTCCTCCTCCTCCCCTACGTACTCTTCGCCGTTCGGGAGTGCCCCCAGGCGTCCACGGGCTTCACGCCCTTCGAGCTCCTGTTCGGGCGGCGGCCGCGGGGATTGTTGGATGTGGCCCGCGAAGCCTGGGAGGAGCAACCATCCCCCTTCCGCTCCGTCGTCGAGTACGTACAGGACATGCAAGCAAGGATTGACAGGGTGGGCCCCATCGTCCGGGAGCACATGCTGGCGGCGCAGGAGGAGCAGAAGAAGGTATACAACCGCCCCGCACAGCCCCGGGAATTCCAGCCGGGGGACCGGGTCCTCCTGTTAGTGCCCAGCAGCGCCTGCAAGTTCCTCGCCCGGTGGCAAGGTCCATACACTGTCCTCGAGCGCCGGGGCCCAGTCAACTACCGCCTACAGCAGCCCGGTAAGCCGAAGGACGGGAAGCTATACCATGTCAACCTGCTGAAAAAGTGGGTGGAACCAACCCCGGTGGTGTCGGCGTTCGCAGCTCAGGACTCGGACCGGGGCAAGGGTACCTTGGTCGGCTTCGGGGAGGACCTCACCCCCACCCAAAG
This sequence comes from Ictalurus punctatus, assembly GCF_001660625.3. Taxonomy (NCBI): domain Eukaryota; kingdom Metazoa; phylum Chordata; class Actinopteri; order Siluriformes; family Ictaluridae; genus Ictalurus; species Ictalurus punctatus. The sequence continues at coordinate 12,616,949 of NC_030433.2, read as the reverse complement.
ACAGGAGCTTACCGAGCTGATCGACCAGTTTGCAGATGTGTTTTCGGCTGCCCCGGGAATGACTCAGCTGGTCCAGCATGAAATCAAGACTCCTCCCGGTGTAGTGGTGAGACAAAGGCCATACCGTGTCCCCGAGGCCCGGCGCCAGGCCATCGAGGAGGAAGTCAGTCGCATGCTGCGGGACCACATCATCGAGGAGTCCAGCAGCCCCATCGTCGTCGTGCCGAAGCCGGACGGAAGCATGAGGCTATGCAATGACTTCCGGAGGCTGAACCAGGTGTCGGAGTTTGACAGCTACCCCCTCCCCAGAGTGGACGACCTGATCAAGAGGCTGGGGAGAGCCCGATTCATATCGACCCTGGACCTCACCAAAGGCTATTGGCAAGTGGCGCTCGCACCGGAGGCAAGGCCTAAGACAGCCTTTAGCACGGCCACCGGCCACTGGCAGTACCGGGTTCTCCCCTTTGGGCTGCACGGGGCGCCCGCCACGTTCCAGCGGCTAATGGACATCCTCCTGCGACCCCACCGACAGTTTGCCGTGGCCTACCTGG